>NW_025533273.1:0-59441 GCF_020631705.1 Daphnia magna | reverse complement strand
AGCCATTATTCCATGCAGTTTACATATAGAAGTAAAAACTCATGGTATAACAGTGTATTCACATTGAATACAAGTATATTTGATGCTGTTTACATATAGAAGTAAAAACTCATGGTATAACAGTGTATTCACATTGAATACAAGTATATTTCATGCCGTTTACATATAGAAGTAAAAACTCATGGTATAACAGTGTATTCACATTGAATACAAGTATATTCGATGCAGTTTACATATAGAAGTAAAAACTCATGGTATAACAGTGTATTCACATTGAATACAAGTATATTCCATGCAGTTTACATATAGAAGTAAAAACTCATGGTATAACAGTGTATTCACATTGAATACAAGTATATTTGATGCTCTGTTTACATATAGAAGTAAAAACTCATGGTATAACAGTGTATTCACATTGAATACAAGTATATTTGATGCTGTTTACATATAAGGAAGTAAAAACTCATGGTATAAAAGTGTATTCACATTGAATACAAGTATATTTGCATGCTGTTTACATATAGAAGTAAAAACTCATGGTATAACAGTGTATTCACATTGAATACAAGTATATTTGATGCAGTTTACATATAGAAGTAAAAACTCATGGTATAACAGTGTATTCACATTGAATACAAGTATATTTGATGCTGTTTACATATAGAAGTAAAAACTCATGGTATAACAGTGTATTCACATTGAATACAAGTATATTCCATGCAGTTTACATATAGAAGTAAAAACTCATGGTATAACAGTGTATTCACATTGAATACAAGTATATTCCATGCAGTTTACATATAGAAGTAAAAACTCATGGTATAACAGTGTATTCACATTGAATACAAGTATATTCGATGCAGTTTACATATAGAAGTAAAAACTCATGGTATAACAGTGTATTCACATTGAATACAAGTATATTCCATGAAGTTTACATATAGAAGTAAAAACTCATGGTATAACAGTGTATTCACATTGAATACAAGTATATTCGATGCAGTTTACATATAGAAGTAAAAACTCATGGTATAACAGTGTATTCACATTGAATACAAGTATATTCCATGCAGTTTACATATAGAAGTAAAAACTCATGGTATAACAGTGTATTCACATTGAATACAAGTATATCTCCATGCAGTTTACATATAGAAGTAAAAACTCATGGTATAACAGTGTATTCACATTGAATACAAGTATATTCCATGCAGTTTACATATAGAAGTAAAAACTCATGGTATAACAGTGTATTACACATTGAATACAAGTATATTTGATGCTGTTTACATATAGAAGTAAAAACTCATGGTATAACAGTGTATTCACATTGAATACAAGTATATTTGATGCTGTTTACATATAGAAGTAAAAACTCATGGTATAACAGTGTATTCACATTGAATACAAGTATATTCGATGCAGTTTACATATAGAAGTAAAAACTCATGGTATAACAGTGTATTCACATTGAATACAAGTATATTCCATGCAGTTTACATATAGAAGGAAAACTCATGGTATAACAGTGTATTCACATTGAATACAAGTATATTCGATGCTGTTTACATATAGAAGTAAAAACTCATGGTATAACAGTGTATTCACATTGAATACAAGTATATTTGATGCTGTTTACATATAGAAGTAAAAACTCATAGGTATAACAGTGTATTCACATTGAATACAAGTATATTTGATGCTGTTTACATATAGAAGTAAAAACTCATGGTATAACAGTGTATTCACATTGAATACAAGTATATTCCATGCAGTTTACATATAGAAGTAAAAACTCATGGTATAACAGTGTATTCACATTGAATACAAGTATATTTGATGCAGTTTACATATAGAAGTAAAAACTCATGGTATAACAGTGTATCACATTGAATACAAGTATATTCCAAGTTTTTACATATAGAAGTAAAAACTCATGGTATAACAGTGTATTCACATTGAATACAAGTATATTTGATGCTGTTTACATATAGAAGTAAAAACTCATGGTATAACAGTGTATTCACATTGAATACAAGTATATTTGATGCTGTTTACATATAGAAGAAAAACTCATGGTATAACAGTGTATTCACATTGAATACAAGTATATTCGATGCAGTTTACATATAGAAGTAAAAACTCATGGTATAACAGTGTATTCACATTGAATACAAGTATATTTGATGCAGTTTACATATAGAAGTAAAAACTCATGGTATAACAGTGTATTCACATTGAATACAAGTATATTCGATGCTGTTTACATATAGAAGTAAAAACTCATGGTATAACAGTGTATTCACATTGAATACAAGTATATTCGATGCAGTTTACATATAGAAGTAAAAACTCATGGTATAACAGTGTATTCACATTGAATACAAGTATATTGATGCATTTTACATATAGAAGTAAAAACTCATGGTATAACAGTGTATTCACATTGAATACAAGTATATTCCATGCAGTTTACAATAGAAGTAAAAACTCATGGTATAACAGTGTATTCACATTGAATACAAGTATATTTGATGCTGTTTACATATAGAAGTAAAAACTCATGGTATAACAGTGTATTCACATTGAATACAAGTATATTTGATGCTGTTTACATATAGAAGTAAAAACTCATGGTAATAACAGTGTATTCACATTGAATACAAGTATATTCCATGCAGTTTACATATAGAAGTAAAAACTCATGGTATAACAGTGTATTCACATTGAATACAAGTATATTCGATGCAGTTTACATATAGAAGTAAAAACTCATGGTATAACAGTGTATTCACATTGAATACAAGTATATTCCATGCAGTTTACATATAGAAGTAAAAACTCATGGTATAACAGTGTATTCACATTGAATACAAGTATATTTGATGCAGTTTACATATAGAAGTAAAAACTCATGGTATAAACAGTGTATTCACATTGAATACAAGTATATTTGATGCGTTTTACATATAGAAGTAAAAACTCATGGTATAACAGTGTATTCACATTGAATACAAGTATATTGCATGCAGTTTACATATAGAAGTAAAAACTCATGGTATAACAGTGTATTCACATTGAATACAAGTATATTCCATGCAGTTTACATATAGAAGTAAAAACTCATGGTATAACAGTGTATTCACATTGAATACAAGTATATTTGATGCAGTTTACATATAGAAGTAAAAACTCATGGTATAACAGTGTATTCACATTGAATACAAGTATATTTGATGCAGTTTACATATAGAAGTAAAAACTCATGGTATAACAGTGTATTCACATTGAATACAAGTATATTTGATGCTGTTTACATATAGAAGTAAAAACTCATGGTATAACAGTGTATTCACATTGAATACAAGTATATTCGATGCAGTTTACATATAGAAGTAAAAACTCATGGTATAACAGTGTATTCACATTGAATACAAGTATATTTGATGCAGTTTACATATAGAAGTAAAAACTCATGGTATAACAGTGTATTCACATTGAATACAAGTATATTTGATGCTGTTTACATATAGAAGTAAAAACTCCATGGTATAACAGTGTATTCACATTGAATACAAGTATATTTGATGCTGTTTACATATAGAAGTAAAAACTCATGGTATAACAGTGTATTCACATTGAATACAAGTATATTTGATGCTGTTTACATATAGAAGTAAAAACTCATGGTATAACAGTGTATTCACATTGAATACAAGTATATTTGATGCAGTTTACATATAGAAGTAAAAACTCATGGTAATAACAGTGTATTCACATTGAATACAAGTATATTTGATGCTGTTTACATATAGAAGGAAAAACTCATGGTATAACAGTGTATTCACATTGAATACAAGATAATTTGATGCTGTTTACATATAAAAGTAAAAACTCATGGTATAACAGTGTATTCACATTGAATACAAGTATATTCCATGCAGTTTACATATAGAAGTAAAAACTCATGGTATAACAGTGTATTCACATTGAATACAAGTATATTTGATGCTGTTTACATATAGAAGTAAAAACTCATGGTATAACAGTGTATTCACATTGAATACAAGTATATTTGATGCAGTTTACATATAGAAGTAAAAACTCATGGTATAACAGTGTATTCACATTGAATACAAGTATATTTGATGCTGTTTACATAAAAGATAAAAACTCATGGTATAACAGTGTATTCACATTGAATACAAGTATATTCCATGCAGTTTACATAAGAAGTAAAAACTCATGGTATAACAGTGTATTCACATTGAATACAAGTAATATTCCATGCAGTTTACATATAGAAGTAAAAACTCATGGTATAACAGTGTATTCACATTGAATACAAGTATATTTGATGCTGTTTACATATAGAAGTAAAAACTCATGGTATAACAGTGTATTCACATTGAATACAAGTATATTCCGATGCAGTTTTACATATAGAAGTAAAAACTCATGGTATAACAGTGTATTCACATTGAATACAAGTATATTTGATGCAGTTTACATATAGAAGTAAAAACTCATGGTATAACAGTGTATTCACATTGAATACAAGTATATTCGATGCAGTTTACATATAGAAGTAAAAACTCATGGTATAACAGTGTATTCACATTGAATACAAGTATATTTGATGCTGTTTACATATAGAAGTAAAAACTCATGGTATAACAGTGTATTCAACATTGAATACAAGTATATTTGATGCAGTTTGTTTACATATAGAAGTAAAAACTCATGGTATAACAGTGTATTCACATTGAATACAAGTATATTTGATGCTGTTTACATATAGAAGTAAAAACTCATGGTATAACAGTGTATTCACATTGAATACAAGTATATTTGATGCAGTTTACATATAGAAAGTAAAAACTCATGGTATAACAGTGTATTCACATTGAATACAAGTATATTTGATGCTGTTTACATATAGAAGTAAAAACTCATGGTATAACAGTGTATTCACATTGAATACAAGTATATTCCATGCAGTTTACATATAGAAGTAAAAACTCATGGTATAACAGTGTATTCACATTGAATACAAGTATATTCCATGCAGTTTACATATAGAAGTAAAAACTCATGGTATAACAGTGTATTCACATTGAATACAAGTATATTCCATGCAGTTTACATATAGAAGTAAAAACTCATGGTATAACAGTGTATTCACATTGAATACAAGTATATTCCATGCTGACATGTATAGAAGTAAAAACTCATGGTATAACAGTGTATTCACATTGAATACAAGTATATTCCATGCAGTTTACATATAGAAGTAAAAACTCATGGTATAACAGTGTATTCACATTGAATAAAAAAGTATATTCCATGCAGTTCTTAAATAGAAGTAAAAACTCATGGTATAACAGTGTATTCACATTGAATACAAGTATATTCGATGCAGTTTACATATAGAAGTAAAAACTCATGGTATAACAGTGTATTCACATTGAATACAAGTATATAATGCAGTTTACATATAGAAGTAAAAACTCATGGTATAACAGTGTATTCACATTGAATACAAGTATATTTGATGCTGTTTACATATAGAAGTAAAAACTCATGGTATAACAGTGTATTCACATTGAATACAAGTATATTTGATGCAGTTTACATATAGAAGTAAAAACTCATGGTATAACAGTGTATTCACATTGAATACAAGTATATTCCATGCAGTTTACATATAGAAGTAAAAACTCATGGTATAACAGTGTATTCACATTGAATACAAGTATATTTGATGCTGTTTACATATAGAAGTAAAAACTCATGGTATAACAGTGTATTCACATTGAATACAAGTATATTCCATGCAGTTTACATATAGAAGTAAAAACTCATGGTATAACAGTGTATTCACATTGAATACAAGTATATTTGATGCTGTTTACATATAGAAGTAAAAACTCATGGTATAACAGTGTATTCACATTGAATACAAGTATATTCCATGCAGTTTACATATAGAAGTAAAAACTCATGGTATAACAGTGTATTCACATTGAATACAAGTATATTCGATGCAGTTTACATATAGAAGTAAAAACTCATGGTATAACAGTGTATTCACATTGAATACAAGTATATTCCATGCATTTATATAGAAGTAAAAAATAACATGTATTCACAGAATACAATATATTCACATTTACATATAGAAGTAAAAACTCATGGTATAACAGTGTATTCACATTGAATACAAGTATATTTGATGCAGTTTACATATAGAAGTAAAAACTCATGGTATAACAGTGTATTCACATTGAATACAAGTATATTTGATGCCATGCAGTTTACATATAAGAAGTAAAAACTCATGGTATAACAGTGTATTCACATTGAATACAAGTATATTTGATGCAGTTTACATATAGAAGGAAAAACTCATGGTATAACAGTGTATTCACATTGAATACAAGTATATTTGATGCTGTTTACATATAGAAGTAAAAACTCATGGTATAAACAGTGTATTCACATTGAATACAAGTATATTTGATGCTGTTTATATATAGAAGTAAAAACTCATGGTATAACAGTGTATTCACATTGAATACAAGTATATTTCGATGCTGTTTACATATAGAAGTAAAAACTCATGGTATAACAGTGTATTCACATTGAATACAAGTATATTCCATGCAGTTTACATATAGAAGTAAAAACTCATGGTATAACAGTGTATTCACATTGAATACAAGTATATTTGATGCAGTTTACATATAGAAGTAAAAACTCATGGTATAACAGTGTATTCACATTGAATACAAGTATATTCCATGCAGTTTACATATAGAAGTAAAAACTCTCATGGTATAACAGTGTATTCACATTGAATACAAGTATATTCGACTGCAGTTTACATATAGAAGTAAAAACTCATGGTATAACAGTGTATTCACATTGAATACAAGTATATTCCATGCAGTTTACATATAGAAGTAAAAACTCATGGTATAACAGTGTATTCACATTGAATACAAGTATATTCCATGCAGTTTACATATAGAAGTAAAAACTCATGGTATAACAGTGTATTCACATTGAATACAAGTATATTCCTGCAGTTTACATATAGAAGTAAAAACTCATGGTATAACAGTGTATTCACATTGAATACAAGTATATTCGATGCAAGTTTACATATAGAAGTAAAAACTCATGGTATAACAGTGTATTCACATTGAATACAAGTATATTCCATGCAGTTTACATATAGAAGTAAAAACTCATGGTATAACAGTGTATTCACATTGAATACAAGTATATTCCATGCAGTTTACATATAGAAGTAAAAACTCATGGTATAACAGTGTATTCACATTGAATACAAGTATATTCGATGCAGTTTACATATAGAAGTAAAAACTCATGGTATAACAGTGTATTCACATTGAATACAAGTATATTCCATGCAGTTTACATATAGAAGTAAAAACTCATGGTATAACAGTGTATTCACATTGAATACAAGTATATTTGATGCTGTTTACATATAGAAGTAAAAACTCATGGTATAACAGGTCTCACATTGAATACAAGTATATTTGATGTTTACAATAGAAGTAAAAACTCATGGTATAACAAGTGTATTCACATTGAATACAAGTATATTCCATGCAGTTTACATATAGAAGTAAAAACTCATGGTATAACAGTGTATTCACATTGAATACAAGTATATTCGATGCAGTTTACATATAGAAGTAAAAACTCATGGTATAACAGTGTATTCACATTGAATACAAGTATATTCGATGCTGTTTACATATAAAAGTAAAAACTCATGGTATAACAGTGTATTCACATTGAATACAAGTATATTTGATGCTGTTTACATATAGAAGTAAAAACTCATGGTATAACAGTGTATTCACATTGAATACAAGTATATTTGAATGCAGTTTACATATAGAAGTAAAAACTCATGGTATAACAGTGTATTCACATTGAATACAAGTATATTCCATGCAGTTTACATATAGAAGTAAAAACTCATGGTATAACAGTGTATTCAACATTGAATACAAGTATATTCCATGAGCAGTTTACATATAGAAGTAAAAACTCATGGTATAACAGTGTATTCACATTGAATACAAGTATATTCCATGCAGTTTACATATAGAAGTAAAAACTCATGGTATAACAGTGTATTCACATTGAATACAAGTATATTTGATGCTGTTTACATATAGAAGTAAAAACTCATGGTATAACAGTGTATTCACATTGAATACAAGTATATTTGATGCTGTTTACATATAGAAGTAAAAACTCATGGTATAACAGTGTATTCACATTGAATACAAGTATATTTGATGCTGTTTACATATAGAAGTAAAAACTCATGGTATAACAGTGTATTCACATTGAATACAAGTATATTTGATGCTGTTTACATATAGAAGTAAAAACTCATGGTATAACAGTGTATTCACATTGAATACAAGTATATTTGATGCTGTTTACATATAGAAGTAAAAACTCATGGTATAACAGTGTATTCACATTGAATACAAGTATATTCCATGCAGTTTACATATAGAAGTAAAAACTCATGGTATAACAGTGTATTCACATTGAATACAAGTATATTCCATGCAGTTTACATATAGAAGTAAAAACTCATGGTATAACAGTGTATTCACATTGAATACAAGTATATTCCATGCAGTTTACATATAGAAGTAAAAACTCATGGTATAACAGTGTATTCACATTGAATACAAGTATATTCCATGCAGTTTACATATAGAAGTAAAAACTCATGGTATAACAGTGTATTCACATTGAATACAAGTATATTCCATGCAGTTTACATATAGAAGTAAAAACTCATGGTATAACAGTGTATTCACATTGAATACAAGTATATTCGATGCAGTTTACATATAGAAGTAAAAACTCATGGTATAACAGTGTATTCACATTGAATACAAGTATATTCCATGCAGTTTACAATATAAAAAAAGTAAACAAGTATAAGTAAAAACTCATAAAAGAATATGGAATAACAGTGTATATCAAACAAATTGAATACAAGTATATTCGATGCTGTTTACATATAGAAGTAAAAACTCATGGTATAACAGTGTATTCACATTGAATACAAGTATATTTGATGCTGTTTACATATAGAAGTAAAAACTCATGGTATAACAGTGTATTCACATTGAATACAAGTATATTCCATGCAGTTTACATATAGAAGTAAAAACTCATGGTATAACAGTGTATTCACATTGAATACAAGTATATTCCATGCAGTTTACATATAGAAGTAAAAACTCATGGTATAACAGTGTATTCACATTGAATACAAGTATATTTGATGCTGTTTACATATAGAAGTAAAAACTCATGGTATAACAGTGTATTCACATTGAATACAAGTAGATTTGATGCTGTTTACATATAGAAGTAAAAACTCATGGTATAACAGTGTATTCACATTGAATACAAGTATATTTGATGCTGTTTACATATAGAAGTAAAAACTCATGGTATAACAGTGTATTCACATTGAATACAAGTATATTCCATGCAGTTTACATATAGAAGTAAAAACTCATGGTATAACAGTGTATTCACATTGAATACAAGTATATTCCATGCAGTTTACATATAGAAGTAAAAACTCATGGTATAACAGTGTATTCACATTGAATACAAGTATATTCCATGCAGTTTACATATAGAAGTAAAAACTCATGGTATAACAGTGTATTCACATTGAATACAAGTATATTCCATGCTGTTTACATATAGAAGTAAAAACTCATGGTATAACAGTGTATTCACATTGAATACAAGTATATTTGATGCTGTTTACATATAGAAGTAAAAACTCATGGTATAACAGTGTATTCACATTGAATACAAGTATATTCCATGCAGTTTACATATAGAGAAGTAAAAACTCATGGTATAACAGTGTATTCACATTGAATACAAGTATATTCCATGCTGTTTACATATAGAAGTAAAAACTCATGGTATAACAGTGTATTCACATTGAATACAAGTATATTTGATGCTGTTTACATATAGAAGTAAAAACTCATGGTATAACAGTGTATTCACATTGAATACAAGTAGATTTGATGCTGTTTACATATAGAAGTAAAAACTCATGGTATAACAGTGTATTCACATTGAATACAAGTATATTTGATGCTGTTTACATATAGAAGTAAAAACTCATGGTATAACAGTGTATTCACATTGAATACAAGTATATTCCATGCAGTTTACATATAGAAGTAAAAACTCATGGTATAACAGTGTATTCACATTGAATACAAGTATATTCCATGCAGTTTACATATAGAAGTAAAAACTCATGGTATAACAGTGTATTCACATTGAATACAAGTATATTCCATGCAGTTTACATATAGAAGTAAAAACTCATGGTATAACAGTGTATTCACATTGAATACAAGTATATTTGATGCAATTTACATATAGAAGTAAAAACTCATGGTATAACAGTGTATTCACATTGAATACAAGTATATTTGATGCTGTTTACATATAGAAGTAAAAACTCATGGTATAACAGTGTATTCACATTGAATACAAGTATATTTGATGCTGTTTACATATAGAAGTAAAAACTCATGGTATAACAGTGTATTCACATTGAATACAAGTATATTTGATGCAGTTTACATATAGAAGTAAAAACTCATGGTATTTCAGTGTATTCACATTGAGTACAAGTATATTCCATGCCGTTTACATATAGAAGTAAAAACTCATGGTATAACAGTGTATTCACATTGAATACAAGTATATTCCATGCAGTTTTACATATAGAAGTAAAAACTCATGGTATAACAGTGTATTCACATTGAATACAAGTATATTCCATGCAGTTTACATATAGAAGTAAAAACTCATGGTATAACAGTGTATTCACATTGAATACAAGTATATTCCATGCTGTTTACATATAGAAGTAAAAACTCATGGTATAACAGTGTATTCACATTGAATACAAGTATATTTGATGCTGTTTACATATAGAAGTAAAAACTCATGGTATAACAGTGTATTCACATTGAATACAAGTAGATTTGATGCTGTTTACATATAGAAGTAAAAACTCATGGTATAACAGTGTATTCACATTGAATACAAGTATATTTGATGCTGTTTACATATAGAAGTAAAAACTCATGGTATAACAGTGTATTCACATTGAATACAAGTATATTTGATGCTGTTTACATATAGAAGTAAAAACTCATGGTATAACAGTGTATTCACATTGAATACAAGTATATTTGATGCTGTTTACATATAGAAGTAAAAACTCATGGTATAACAGTGTATTCACATTGAATACAAGTATATTCCATGCAGTTTACATATAGAAGTAAAAACTCATGGTATAACAGTGTATTCACATTGAATACAAGTATATTCCATGCAGTTTACATATAGAAGTAAAAACTCATGGTATAACAGTGTATTCACATTGAATACAAGTATATTCCATGCAGTTTACATATAGAAGTAAAAACTCATGGTATAACAGTGTATTCACATTGAATACAAGTATATTCCATGCAGTTTACATATAGAAGTAAAAACTCATGGTATAACAGTGTATTCACATTGAATACAAGTATATTCCATGCAGTTTACATAATAGAAGTAAAAACTCATGGTATAACAGTGTATTCACATTGAATACAAGTATATTCCATGCTGTTTACATATAGAAGTAAAAACTCATGGTATAACAGTGTATTCACATTGAATACAAGTATATTTGATGCTGTTTACATATAGAAGTAAAAACTCATGGTATAACAGTGTATTCACATTGAATACAAGTAGATTTGATGCTGTTTACATATAGAAGTAAAAACTCATGGTATAACAGTGTATTCACATTGAATACAAGTATATTTGATGCTGTTTACATATAGAAGTAAAAACTCATGGTATAACAGTGTATTCACATTGAATACAAGTATATTCCATGCAGTTTACATATAGAAGTAAAAACTCATGGTATAACAGTGTATTCACATTGAATACAAGTATATTCCATGCAGTTTACATATAGAAGTAAAAACTCATGGTATAACAGTGTATTCACATTGAATACAAGTATATTCCATGCAGTTTACATATAGAAGTAAAAACTCATGGTATAACAGTGTATTCACATTGAATACAAGTATATTTGATGCAGTTTACATATAGAAGTAAAAACTCATGGTATAACAGTGTATTTACATTGAATACAAGTATATTTGATGCTGTTTACATATAGAAGTAAAAACTCATGGTATAACAGTGTATTCACATTGAATACAAGTATATTTGATGCAGTTTACATATAGAAGTAAAAACTCATGGTATAACAGTGTATTCACATTGAATACAAGTATATTTGTTGCTGTTTACATATAGAAGTAAAAACTCATGGTATAACAGGGTATTCACATTGAATACAAGTATATTTGATGCAGTTTACATATAGAAGTAAAAACTCATGGTATAACAGTGTATTCACATTGAATACAAGTATATTTGATGCTGTTTACATATAGAAGTAAAAACTCATGGTATAACAGTGTATTCACATTGAATACAAGTATATTCCATGCAGTTTACATATAGAAGTAAAAACTCATGGTATAACAGTGTATTCACATTGAATATAAGTATATTTGATGCTGTTTACATATAGAAGTAAAAACTCATGGTATAACAGTGTATTCACATTGAATACAAGTATATTCCATGCAGTTTACATATAGAAGTAAAAACTCATGGTATAACAGTGTATTCACATTGAATACAAGTATATTCCATCGTTTACATATAGAAGTAAAAACTCATGGTATAACAGTGTATTCACATTGAATACAAGTATATTCCATGCAGTTTACATATAGAAGTAAAAACTCATAGTATAACAGTGTATTCACATTGAATACAAGTATATTCCATGCAGTTTACATATAGAAGTAAAAACTCATGGTATAACAGTGTATTCACATTGAATACAAGTATATTCCATGCAGTTTACATATAGAAGTAAAAACTCATGGTATAACAGTGTATTCACATTGAATACAAGTATATTTGATGCTGTTTACATATAGAAGTAAAAACTCATGGTATAACAGGGTTCTCACATAGAATACAAGTATATTTGATGTAGTATACAGTAGAAGTAAAAACTCATGGTATTACAGTGTATTCACATTGAATACAAGTATATTCCATGCAGTTTACATATAGAAGTAAAAACTCATGGTATAACAGTGTATTCACATTGAATACAAGTATATTCCATGCAGTTTACATATAGAAGTAAAAACTCATGGTATAACAGTGTATTCACATTGAATACAAGTATATTTGATGCTGTTTACATATAGAAGTAAAAACTCATGGTATAACAGTGTATTCACATTGAATACAAGTATATTTGATGCAGTTTACATATAGAAGTAAAAACTCATGGTAATACAGTGTATTCACATTGAATACAAGTATATTCCATGCCGTTTACATATAGAAGTAAAAACTCATGGTATAACAGTGTATTCACATTGAATACAAGTATATTTGATGCTGTTTACATATAGAAGTAAAAACTCATGGTATAACAGTGTATTCACATTGAATACAAGTATATTCCATGCATTTTACATATAGAAGTAAAAACTCATGGTATAACAGTGTATTCACATTGAATACAAGTATATTCCATGCAGTTTACATATAGAAGTAAAAACTCATGGTATAACAGTGTATTCACATTGAATACAAGTATATTTCATGCAGTTTACATATAGAAGTAAAAACTCATGGTATAACAGTGTATTCACATTGAATACAAGTATATTTGATGCTGTTTACATATAGAAGTAAAAACTCATGGTATAACAGTGTATTCACATTGAATACAAGTATATTTGATGCTGTTTACATATAGAAGTAAAAACTCATGGTATAACAGTGTATTCACATTGAATACAAGTATATTCCATGCTGTTTACATATAGAAGTAAAAACTCATGGTATAACAGTGTATTCACATTGAATACAAGTATATTCCATGCAGTTTATATATAGAAGTAAAAACTCATGGTATAACAGTGTATTCACATTGAATACAAGTATATTTCATGCAGTTTACATATAGAAGTAAAAACTCATGGTATAACAGCGTATTCACATTGAATACAAGTATATTTGATGCTGTTTACATATAGAAGTAAAAACTCATGGTATAACAGTGTATTCACATTGAATACAAGTATATTCCATGCAGTTTACATATAGAATTAAAAACTCATGGTATAACAGTGTATTCACATTGAATACAAGTATATTCCATGCAGTTTACATAAAGAAGTAAAAACTTATGGTACAACAGTGTATTCACATTGAATACAAGTATATTTGATTCTGTTTACATATAGAAGTAAAAACTCATGGTATAACAGTGTATTCACATTGAATACAAGTATATTTGATGCTGTTTACATATAGAAGTAAAAACTCATGGTATAACAGTGTATTCACATTGAATACAAGTATATTTGATGCAGTATACATATAGAAGTAAAAACTCATGGTAATACAGTGTATTCACATTGAATACAAGTATATTCCATGCCGTTTACATATAGAAGTAAAAACTCATGGTATAACAGTGTATTCACATTGAATACAAGTATATTTGATGCTGTTTACATATAGAAGTAAAAACTCATGGTATAACAGTGTATTCACATTGAATACAAGTATATTCCATGCATTTTACATGTAGAAGTAGAAACTCATGGAATAACAGTGTATTCACATTGAATACAAGTATATTCCATGCAGTTTACATATAGAAGTAAAAACTCATGGTATAACAGTGTATTCACATTGAATACAAGTATATTTCATGCAGTTTACATATAGAAGTAAAAACTCATGGTATAACAGTGTATTCACATTGAATACAAGTATATTTGATGCTGTTTACATATAGAAGTAAAAACTCATGGTATAACAGTGTATTCACATTGAATACAAGTATATTTGATGCTGTTTACATATAGAAGTAAAAACTCATGGTATAACAGTGTATTCACATTGAATACAAGTATATTCCATGCTGTTTACATATAGAAGTAAAAACTCATGGAATAACAGTGTATTCACATTGAATACAAGTATATTCCATGCAGTTTATATATAGAAGTAAAAACTCATGGTATAACAGTGTATTCACATTGAATACAAGTATAAATCATGCAGTTTACATATAGAAGTAAAAACTCATGGTATAACAGTGTATTCACATTGAATACAAGTATATTTGATGCTGTTTACATATAGAAGTAAAAACTCATGGTATAACAGTGTATTCACATTGAATACAAGTATATTCCATGCAGTTTACATATAGAATTAAAAACTCATGGTATAACAGTGTATTCACATTGAATACAAGTATATTCCATGCAGTTTACATAAAGAAGTAAAAACTTATGGTACAACAGTGTATTCACATTGAATACAAGTATATTTGATTCTGTTTACATATAGAAGTAAAAACTCATGGTATAACAGTGTATTCACATTGAATACAAGTATATTCCATGCAGTTTACGTATAGAAGTAAAAACTCATGGTATAACAGTGTATTCACATTGAATACAAGTATATTTGATGCTGTTTACATATAGAAGTAAAAACTCATGGTATAACAGTGTATTCACATTGAATACAAGTATATTTGATGCTGTTTACATATAGAAGTAAAAACTCATGGTATAACAGTGTATTCACATTGAATACAAGTATATTCCATGCAGTTTACATATAGAAGTAAAAACTCATGGTATAACAGTGTATTCACATTGAATACAAGTATATTCCATGCAGTTTACGTATCGAAGTAAAAACTTATGGTATAACAGTGTATTCACATTGAATACAAGTATTTTCCATGCAGTTTACATATAGAAGTAAAAACTCATGGTATAACAGTGTATTCACATTGAATACAAGTATATTCCATGCAGTTTACATATAGAAGTAAAAACTCATGGAATAACAGTGTATTCACATTGAATACAAGTATATTCCATGCAGTTTACATATAGAAGTAAAAACTCATGGTATAACAGTGTATTCACATTGAATACAAGTATATTCCATCCAGTTTACATATAGAAGTAAAAACTCATAGTATAACAGTGTATTCACATTGAATACAAGTATATTCCATGCAGTTTACGTATAGAAGTAAAAACTCATGGTATAATAGTGTATTCACATTGAATACAAGTATATTCCATGCAGTATACATATAGAAGTAAAAACTCATGGTATAACAGTGTATTCACATTGAATACAAGTATATTCCATGCAGTTTACGTATAGAAGTAAAACTCATGGTATAACAGTGTATTCACATTGAATACAAGTATATTTGATGTTGTTTACATATAGAAGTAAAAACTCATGGTATAACAGTGTATTCACATTGAATACAAGTATATTTGATGCTGTTTACATATAGAAGTAAAAACTCATGGTATAACAGTGTATTCACATTGAATACAAGTATATTTGATGCTGTTTACATATAGAAGTAAAAACTCATGGTATAACAGTGTATTCACATTAAATACAAGTATATTCCATGCAGTTTACATATAGAAGTAAAAACTCATGGTATAACAGTGTATTCACATTGAATACAAGTATATTTGATGCTGTTAACATATAGAAGTAAAAACCATGGTATAACAGTGTATTCACATTGAATACAAGTATATTCCATGCAGTTTACGTACAGAAGTAAAAACTCATGGTATAACAGTGTATTCACATTGAATACAAGTATATTTGATGCTGTTTACATATAGAAGTAAAAACTCATGGTATAACAGGGTATTCACATAGAATACAAGTATATTTGATGCAGTATACATATAGAAGTAAAAACTCATTGTATAACAGTGTATTCACATTGAATACAAGTATATTCCATGCAGTTTACGTATAGAAGTAAAACTCATGGTATAACAGTGTATTCACATTGAATACAAGTATATTTGGTGTTGTTTACATATAGAAGTAAAAACTCATGGTATAACAGTGTATTCACATTGAATACAAGTATATTTGATGCTGTTTACATATAGAAGTAAAAACTCATGGTATAACAGTGTATTCACATTGAATACAAGTATATTTGATGCTGTTTACATATAGAAGTAAAAACTCATGGTATAACAGTGTATTCACATTAAATACAAGTATATTCCATGCAGTTTACATATAGAAGTAAAAACTCATGGTATAACAGTGTATTCACATTGAATACAAGTATATTTGATGCTGTTTACATATAGAAGTAAAAACTCATGGTATAACAGTGTATTCACATTGAATACAAGTATATTCCATGCAGTTTACGTACAGAAGTAAAAACTCATGGTATAACAGTGTATTCTTATTGAATACAAGTATATTTGATGCTGTTTACATATAGAAGTAAAAACTTATGGTATAACAGTGTATTCACATTGAATACAAGTATATTTGATGCTGTTTACATATAGAAGTAAACACTCATGGTATAACAGTGTATTCACATTGAATACAAGTATATTCCATGCAGTTTACATATAGAAGTAAAAACTCATGGTATAACAGTGTATTCTCATTGAATACAAGTATATTCCATGCAGTTTACATATAGAAGAAAAAACTCATGGTATAACAGTGTATTCACATTGAATACAAGTATATTTGATGCTGTTTACATATAGAAGTAATAACTCATTGTATAACAGTGTATTCACATTGAATACAAGTATATTCCATGCTGTTACGTACGTTAACGTGCATGTAACGTCGTAGCAGAGATGAGATGAGGAGGATGAAAAAATAATGACAATGAAATATGACTTGAGGGATCGAACACTTTATTTCTGTGTAGATGTGGTGGGGGAGACAATTTTACCGACGTGGTAGAGAGAGAGAGAGACTAGGGGTACCTTTTACTTCGATACTGGATTTTACACAACTGAATAAAAGGGGGCAAGGGCTTCTTAACGTTAACATAAATTTAAAGGGCCCTTGCCACCTACAATCCTGCCCGTGAGGGCAGCACTTTAGGTGACAGCGGGCCCACCTGTCCACAGGTACAAACAACGTTAAAGGAAACAAAAAAACACAGTTTTCAGGAAGACAAAATTACTACCCCCAGGAAACGGCACGTCGACGTTCAATTTTCTTTCGGCAGGATCCTCTTGTAGGAGCTCCGAGGGCCACAGAGGATCTGGTGATGGTCTCCCACCTTGCAGAGGTTGCAGCAGGTGTTGACAACCGATTTGATGACGTTACGTCCAGAGATTATCTAGTAGCGTGAACGTAAATCCGCCAACAATCTTTCAGATTTAATGTGGAGATTCCGTGTGTGATGATCCCATACAATCCGCTGCGTCAGGAGTTGATCGGCTGGAAGCAGGATGGGATGCTTTGTGGAATAATCAACTGGAGCCTGAAGTATACGTCCGCCTACACGTAGCTGACCTGTTTCATCCAGGAAAGGCCTAAACGTGCGTAGTTTTGACTTCAGAGGCAACTCCAAGCTCTTTTTCAAGGCGTAGATTTCTTCCGCAAATGCCAGTCCTTGGGTGCGTTTGACACAAAGCGTGAGGGCCGTCATCATTTCTTCGGCCGTCAACTCCCCCACGGTTGGCTTGTAAATTCCCATCTTAGCTCTGGCGTTGGTCGCGAACCTTCTGCACCAAGCGATAACTCTTTGGATCTTGAGCAAGCTGGAATACTTCTTTACACAGTCATCAATCGGGTGATTTTCTTCTTCCGTTTTGACTGCGAAAACTCGAATTACGTTAACGTCCCTTTCTTCCGGCTCTGTGATCTCTTCCCAAATATCCCACTCCTACGGATCGAGTTTCAGGAACGATGGACCCTCGTGGAATTTCACCAACTCGTTGACGTTCTTCGGGTCAATGCCACGACTACACAGGTCCGCTGGATTGTTAATTCTGGAAACGTGACGCCATTGTCTTCGATTCGTGTTCCGGAGGATTCTGCCAATCCGATTGTTCACGAAGGTTTCAAATCGGCAAGTGCGGGAATGGATCCAACGTAAGACGGTTTGAGAGTCGGTGTGGAAGGTAACTTCACGTAAATCGATTTCGAGCTCCCGACAGATTACTAGGGCGATATTTAAGCCTTCTACAGCAGCCTGCAACTCTAATCTTGGGATCGTGAGTCCTTTTACTGGTGTTACGTGTGTTTTAGCCATGACAAAGGATACGTTGATCGACTGGTCTTCGAAGATGAAACGGAAGTACGCCACAGCTCCAAATCCTTTTTGCTTGCATCCGTAAATACATGCAGGTGCTGCTGCTTCCAACGACCACGTTGATGCCGGAAACATCTTGGTACTGTTAACAACTCCAGGTTATCCAGATGCTCGTACCAGTAGTGGAAGCGTTGGCCTAATTCTTCGGGGATAGGGTCATCCCAGCCGATCCTTTTCTCGTACGTCCATATATCTTGCAGAAGTGACTTCATTAAGAAAACAACAGGAGCGACGAGTCCCAACGGGTCGTAGACACTGGAGATTATACTGAGGAAATTCCTTTTGGTGAGAACGTCATGGCTTTGCTGCTTCCGTATCTTGAACGTCAGCATATCCGTTTCTCCGTTCCACATCACTCCAAGTGTTCGCTCGATGGGCAACTTCTCCAAATCAAGGTCCAGTGTTGGTGAAGCCAAACCGAACTCACGTAGAGCCGATATAACCTTCCTTGATGAGGACGTCCACTTCGTTAGATTGAAACCGCCTAGTTGTAAGAGTTTCTTCATCTGGCGGGCCCGTTTTACTGCCCCGTCTTCGGAATCAAAGGAATCGAGGTAGTTGTCAACGTAAAAGTTTCTTCGAACGCTCTCTGCTGCCTCCGGATACTGGTCGCGATGATCGTCTGCAGTCCGATTTAGGGCGAAAATACAGGTCGTTGGTGAAGATACCGATCCAAAGACGTGGACTGTCATTTGGTACGTTAACGGTGCTTGATTACTGCCAGGCGTACGATAGACAAACCGGTAGGCCGCCTGGTCTTCTACTGGGACCTTCACTTGGTGAAACATCTTCTCGATATCTGCGCCAACTGGTACCAGGTTCCTTCGGAAGCGTAGGACACCGAGTAGGCTAACGAGAAGATTGGGTCCACGTAACAGGTTCTGGTTGATCGACGCTCATCCATACTCGGCAGCCCCGTCGAATACAACTCGAATTTTGGTCGTAGAGCTGGATGGGCTTACGACGCCGTGGTGCGGTAAATACCACGTTCTACTTGACTCCTTCCGCAACTCTTCGGTCGTGAGGAGTCTGGCGTGATCCAGGCCGATGTACTCCTTAACAACTGCATCATACTTCTGGGCGAAGTCTACATCTCGTTGAAATCGCCTCTCCAGAGAATAAAGTCTCTTCAATGCAGTTGCCCGATTGTCCGGAAGGTTTACGTTGTCGGTTTTCCACATAAGGCCGACTTGATACCGGTTACCAACATTTTTCACTGTTGACTCGAGGATACGTTGCCCACGTAGATCGTCTTCGGAGAGAACAGGCTGCTCCATGTCTACGTCTTTCGCCTCCAGCTGCCAGAATTTCTTGACTAACTCGTTGAGGTCTTCGGGACGTTCCTCTGCTACTATGTGGGCGATGAACGAAAGCCCATCTTGTGGCGGGCCCGTTTGACCACCCAGGCACCAACCAAACGGTGTTTTGAAGGCGATAGGCCCAATTGTTCCAGCCGGCGGCTTGACGGAATCTACGTGATCGTGGGCTTCTGCTACGTCAATTCCAATTAATACTCCAACGTCTTCGGGTTGTATGTTCGGGACATCAATACCGCGTAGGTGTGTCCAGGACTCCATTTGACGAGGGTTGATTGGAGGATTTGGCGTCACCTTCAAATTGTCGACGGCGTAGGCGTGTTTAACTTCAAACCGGCTTGTTCCGTCAACGGACGAGAGGGAGAAATCCACAACGGCAGCTTGGACGTTTGATGTGGCTCCATCATAAGAGACAACGTTGATACGTTTATGCTTACCAACGAGTCCCAACCTTTTTACTAAATCTCTCCTGATCAGTGTGGTGTCACTTCCGGTATCCAGGAATCCGAAAGTGTCTACCCATCTTGTACCGACGCTAATACGAACGGGTACAATCTTGAAACGTACACGTCGCTTTACCGGTTCCTTCTTGGTTAGTGTCCCGAGGAATGCAGTCGATGTAGACGCTGAGGGAGACGTTGAATCCGATAGTTTCCTCCGTGGGATGAACTCGGACCCGTGAAGCAAGGGATGGTGTCTTGATCCAGTGCATCGACCCATGGTACATTTGATGTCCCTGGGACACTCCTTGCGTTCATGTTTGCCGGTTAGGCATAGTAAACACCTCCCGGACTTAAATACGACTTCAGCCCTTTTCGTGGGCGTGAAAGACATAAACAGGTTACAGCTGGCCAAGTTGTGAGCCCTGCCGTTACAAGCTAGGCACCTCCATTGGTCAGTCTTTTCGGCCGCTTTCTCCTCCGTCTTCAGCTGTTTTCCCTTGGGAGCAGCCTCCGTAGGTGACGACGCCGTTGATTTAGAGCCCTCTTCTGTCGAAACGTGTCCAATGGTCGACGTGTGAGCAGCGTTCTGTTTCTTGACAGGCTTTTTCTCATCAAACCGTACTTTGGACGTCGACGTAGGCAAGGACTCAAATACGTTTTTACCATGTTGCTTACTCATGGATTTTACTGTTACCCAGTCGTCCAGGTCCAGAACGTTCAGCTCTGCACCCGTTCTCTTTCGTTTTTCATTCCACTTCTCTTTAAGGTACGTCGTCAGCTTTGCTTCCATGGCCATCAGAGTAGTACGGCTATGAAGCTCGTGGGCATATCTTGATTGTGACAGCGTGACCACTGCTCCATGCAACCGGTTTGCAAAAGTCTTGAGGCTCGCCGCATCTTGGCTCTTCAAAGGTGGAATCTGCAGCAGGTCGTCGAGGTACGTTTGATCCATGACTTCGGTGCGGCCGTAAACTGCATCGAGTCGTTCCCACACCACGGACTACATAGCCTCATCGGCGAGGCACTCGCCGATCTCATTCCGGACCTCCTTCGACAGCAGCTCTTCCAACATGAACAGTAGGGCAGGAGAACCGTTGTATTCTTGTTCGTATAAGGCTCGAAATTTAGCCTTAAACCGGGCGTAGTTCTTCGGATTTCCATCAAACGGCTGGATCGTGAAGGTCGGAGTACGTGGACGACTACAGCAGCCACCATGAGGATGATTGGAAGGGCCAGCGGCAGGTGGAGGTTCAGGGGTCGTGTCCAAACTCTCCGAAGACGTATCGTCCCCAGGGGGTGGGCATGGATTGCAGGTTGAAGGCATGATGGGCAAGGGTCTTCGGGTAGGATCCTGTGCAGAGGTACCGGCTGGAACGTAACGATTGGACAAGTCTCTACGGTGCATTACTGTGGCCTCAATTGACTTTAAGGACGCCCGAGCAGGGATGTCTTGTGTAGCAGCGAGTGACTGTGATCGTTTTGGAAGGCGTGTCTCTTGGTCCAGAACTTGCTCTTGTATCGTTCTCAGATGGATCTTGTTGACTTCCATCGTTGTTTTTAGACCTTCAATCTGAGCATTTAGGTCCAAGTTAACCTCTTTGATCTTCTGATCCATTTCACGTAGACTCTGACGTGAATCTTTCACCAAGTTGGTGTTAGCGGCGATTTCTGATGACGTCTTTTCCGCGCTGTCAATGAGTTTGCTCAGGTGCTCACCCATGCCTTTCAGCGCCTTGCTTAACGTTAACGTTTCCGTAGCCGACGTGGTGCTCGCTTCCATCTGGATTCTTGCACGTTCCATCTTGACTTCCAGTTCCAGTATCTGTTTCTGGATGCACAGATCACGATGGCTGGGTTGACCAAGGGAAACATTTGACGCCGAACGGGTAGACCTCTTCTGTGATAGCGTGGTGCTAACTGTGACGTCTGAAGCTGTCGTACCAATAGAGCTGGCTGAGTGACGTGACGACGTGGCATACCTAATGGCGAAGTTGAGGATTTCCACGTGGTCGGTGTCGAATTGTACCTCCCATTTTTCACATGCTTGACGTTGTGGATCCGTAATATCGGGCAAGCTCTCCATATACGTGTGGTGAAGATCTTTGACGTCTTCGTAGATACGAATTAATTCGTCTCGCCATGCTGCAACTTGCAACTTCTTGAGTCTGATGGCTCCCATCTTGTGATCTGCCACTGCTTTTCTGAGCTGATTTGTTAACTTCGTGTGGGCCGCCTTTCTTCTCCCACGTTTCTGCTTGAGATCGTTGTCTGGGAGGAGGGGGCCTTCATTCTTCATTGCTTCTGGTTTCATTTCGTCTTCTATAGAGATATTGCCGCCCGACTCAATACTCTCGGCTTTTGCTACGGCTTCACTCATGACGTAGAAACGTTCAAAGACAAGGAAGTAGTCACACGTAAACGGATGTCGATGATTCACGTAGATACAGCGACGATACAGTCAGATACGTAAAGGCGTGGTAGACCGGGTTTTGCCTTCAGGATGGCGTGGACGTGTGTCAAAGTCTTACAAAGGGGAATATCCGACAATTTTACTGAATCTAACAAGTTTTTACTAGGGATAACAAGAGAAATGCACATGTTCGTTAAATTCCCGGGTTTCGGCACCATTTGTTACGTACGTTAACGTGCATGTAACGTCGTAGCAGAGATGAGATGAGGAGGATGAAAAAATAATGACAATGAAATATAACTTGAGGGATCGAACACTTTACTTCTGTGTAGATGTGGTGGGGGAGACAATTTTACCGACGTGGTAGAGAGAGAGAGAGACTAGGGGTACCTTTTCTTCGATACTGGATTTTACACAACTGAATAAAAGGGGGCAAGGGCTTCTTAACGTTAACATAAATTTAAAGGGCCCTTGCCACCTACAATCCTGCCCGTGAGGGCAGCACCGTAGGTGACACATGGTATAACAGTGTATTCACATTGAATACAAGTATATTCCATGCAGTTTACATATAGAAGTAAAAACTCATGGTATAACAGTGTATTCACATTGAATACAAGTATATTCTGATGCTGTTTACATATAGAAGTAAAAACTCATGGTATAACAGTGTATTCACATTGAATACAAGTATATTCGATGCTGTTTACATATAGAAGTAAAAACTCATGGTATAACAGTGTATTCACATTGAATACAAGTATATTTGATGCTGTTTACATATAGAAGTAAAAACTCATGGTATAACAGTGTATTCACATTGAATACAAGTATATTTGATGCTGTTTACATATAGAAGTAAAAACTCATGGTATAACAGTGTATTCACATTGAATACAAGTATATTTGATGCTGTTTACATATAGAAGTAAAAACTCATGGTATAACAGTGTATTCACATTGAATACAAGTATATTCCATGCAGTTTACATATAGAAGTAAAAACTCATGGTATAACAGTGTATTCACATTGAATACAAGTATATTAGATGCAGTTTACATATAGAAGTAAAAACTCATGTTATAACAGTGTATTCACATTGAATACAAGTATATTCCATGCAGTTTACATATAGAAGTAAAAACTCATGGTATAACAGTGTATTCACATTGAATACAAGTATATTCCATGCAGTTTACATATAGAAGTAAAAACTCATGGTATAACAGTGTATTCACATTGAATACAAGTATATTTGATGCTGTTTACATATAGAAGTAAAAACTCATGGTATAACAGTGTATTCACATTGAATACAAGTATATTTGATGCTGTTTTTATATAGAAGTAAAAACTCATGGTATAACAGTGTATTCACATTGAATACAAGTATATTCCATGCAGTTTACATATAGAAGTAAAAACTCATGGTATAACAGTGTATTCACATTGAATACAAGTATATTCCATGCAGTTTACATATAGAAGTAAAAACTCATGGTATAACAGTGTATTCACATTGAATACAAGTATATTTGATGCTGTTTACATATAGAAGTAAAAACTCATGGTATAACAGTGTATTCACATTGAATACAAGTATATTCCATGCAGTTTACATATAGAAGTAAAAACTCATGGTATAACAGTGTATTCACATTGAATACAAGTATATTCCATGCAGTTTACATATAGAAGTAAAAACTCATGGTATAACAGTGTATTCACATTGAATACAAGTATATTTGATGCTGTTTACATATAGAAGTAAAAACTCATGGTATAACAGTGTATTCACATTGAATACAAGTATATTCCATGCAGTTTACATATAGAAGTAAAAACTCATGGTATAACAGTGTATTCACATTGAATACAAGTGTAACGAAGGCCTACAAATACATTTAATTATGACACCCACATTCTTATAATATTATGTTTACTCTCCCTTGGTATATAATTATGTCTACATTTTACTCTCTTGCATTTACTCTTCTTTTGCATATTACTCGATTATTGTAATCCGCATAGTAACCATTTGTCATAGACATCTTAGCGTTGACCTAATTGAACACCTGCTGTCTGACTCACACGTGCGACGCATTATCACGCCACTAAACAAACTTCCGTGATTGGTCACACGTGCGACGCATTATCACGCCATTAAATAAACATCCGTTTGATTGGTCGCACGCGCGACGCCAATCAAGCCATTAAACAAACACCTTCTGATTGGCTGCACTCGCGACATAGCGACACGTCAACAGCATCACGCCACTTTGACGAGATGCGAGGTTTCATGGTGAACTCAAAATCTAAGAAAGATCAGACAGCTAGCAGCTCGCTAAATGTTCAGTTGCCTTCAACAACACTAGTTCGACATCTAACTTGCCTTAGTGTTTTCTCTACAAGTGTTTCTCTGACTACCTGTTTCCGTAAGTGCCTATCTGAATTGTATTTCCAATCGTCTCCATCTCGTGTCTGTTTTCCACCGTGTCCCGCTCTCGCTACGCCGAGCCACTTCGTATCGTTTTACCAACGTGCGCTCCCGTAACGCTCGCGCTACATCGGTAAGCTTCCAAATTGCACTTATTCTGTTGGTAATTATGGTTTGGCTCGTTATTCCCTTTCTTGTCATATTGTATGTACTTTCCCGTGTAATTCTTATGGCCTAGTCTAATAATACACTGTCATCATTGTGGGTAAACGTCTCCGAGTTCCGTGGTAATATATTTGTCTTAATCCGTAAAGTCATCCACCCGAGAGGGAGGATGCTTTACATAATGGTGGCAGCGCTTTTTGAACTCAACCACAATGAATGATGATGTTATTACTGGCGGGTCGAGAATTCCACGAACTCCCACACAACCCAGTGTGCCCCAAATTAACGTTCCCCGGCCGAGTGAGCCAACTGTAGCTAGATCACTTAATTTCGATAAGTTGCATGCTGAACCCCAAATTAAACATAACAAAATTGCTGAACCCTAGAAACCCGCTTCTTCCGTTGTAAGTACACAACCATCTAGAGTTAGTTCTCAGTTAAGTAAGCTTAGGATCTAACGGTGCGTACGAAGCCGTAGCTCGTCTTGATCTTGTTTCCAGACGGAAACCCAGAGGTAGTATTGGCCTCTGGTACCGTTTCAGGGAAGCGTTCTCCCTCTATTTTTGCTAGAATTGCTGCGCGTATGTCTCCAGCTAAGTCTCCTCCAAAAGTTTCGCCTAAGTCAAGTTCAGTAGCAAAAACAGTGTTAGGGTTTTTCACGAGGAACTCCCCGAATGGAAAATCAACTGAACCTGAGCCTACGACATCTATTCAACAAAATCAAGAACAATCAACAGAAGATATTCCAGCCCAAAACGAGCCAGCTTCCGTACCTTATCCTTGCGATCAAGAGCCTGAAGGAGAGAGAAGCGGACTTCCAGTCGACCGATCCGAAGACCTGGGTACAGCTAATTTGGTTGATTCAAGACATCCGTCTATCGAACCACTATTTACCCGAAACGAATCCAACGACGGTGTGGACAGAACCAACGATTCTGCTGAGACATCTGACGTCGATCCTACAGGTGAAACTACACGCACAGGTGAAGAAAACAACCCAATCGGAAGCCCAAGCGTCCGTGCTGACATCGATCTTCATATCACATGCGAGACAATTCCTAATATTTCTGCTGAGTCAAATTTACTGCATCACGGAACTGCAAGGCGTGACACCACAGAAACACGAGACAGTCCTAGCCTCTTTTCAGAATTTTGGAACTTCAATCAGACACCGAGAAATACGCTACCTACATCTAACGTACGAAGTGAGAGAGTTATCCTCCCACTTGGAAGTGCAGCTACTGACCCATCAACAGTCGTTCCTGATAGACGTCCGCAACTTAATCTTCTACCTGCGGGAGCTACGCCTGCTGACTCCGCTGGAACCGCTAGTTCCGGAAATCAACTCGTTGCTGAGGAAATTGGACAACTTCCCGGGAGCGGTCAACCCGAACAACGTGCAGCTGGCAGAGGAGATCAAACAAACACTCTCCCAAGTCAAGGTCCGATTGCAACGGTTCCTACCGTCCCATACGGCGGAGGACGTACCTCAACAACCCGCGGCCCAACAACCAGCACACCATCAAGAGGAGAGAACCCCTCAACCACAGATACCAGTGCGACACACCGTCCACCGCCCTATGCGCTTCGCCCGCCGTCGATATTCGACCCAGCGGCCGCGCATACTGATTACACCACCCAGGAGCACAGCAGACGTTGTTGCGAACCTCGATCGCCTACGAGCAGCGTTCCAGCACAGTCTCAGACTTCGCAACAGGGAAATTTAGGATTTCGATTGCCAGTTCAAAACAACAACATGGCCTACTGTACTTCTCCCACCAGAGCAGCAACAGTCAGAGATTTGGACGATTTTCAAAATAACCAGCATACTTTCTCCCGGTTACAATTACTTCCTTCTTTCACCGGAAGCCCTATTACTCGTTTTGACTCTTGGTTAGAATCATTTGAAAGTATAGTAGATGGGTCGGGATGGTCAGAAGAAAAAACGATTCAGATGTTACGTGCTAAATTAACGGACAGAGCTTTTTCCGTCATTCAGGCAATTTTAAAAGAACATCCGCATGATTATGAGTCAATTAAAGAAGCATTGCTTGACCATTTTCATGGCGATGAAAATGTTGATTTATATCTTCAAAAGTTTAACAAAGCCAAACGTAAGCCAGGTGAAAAAGTTGTCGATTACGCGCTACGTATACAGGAAATTTTTAAACGCGCGTATCCCTTAGGTCATTCCGAAAAATCGTTTGCAGTTATTCTCATGCAAAAATTTATTGAGGGATTAGACTCCAAATTGCAGACAAAAGTCAAATATAAGGAATTTAAAGATTTTAACGAACTGGTTGCAGCAACACGGGTGTATGCCCTCAGACTAGAAGCGTTGGAAACCGATCGCGAAAAACAGGAGTTTATTCGATCCATAGACGGGTCACAAGACACCAGCAGTGCCGAGTTAAAAGAAATTAAGCAGATGATAATAGACCAAAAAGGAAGCTGTGAATAAGGCAGTTGCCAATATTCGCCACGGGGATAAACCTGTCGAAAAAAGAAAACAGAAAGCGAAGAAATTAAAGACGTACTTAATGAGCTTATGCAAACCGTGAAAAAACTTCAACTAAATAAAAACGACGTCTCTTATCCGGCAAACGCAGCATACAGGAAGCAAGTTTCTTTTCAAACGCCTACTGTTAACCAGTATAGTAATGGTAGACCGTTTCCACCGCGCTTCCCTAACAATAGTGGGAATCGACAATTCTCAAACACACAGAATAGGCCTACAAACGCTACACCATCGTTTCCGAGATCATCTAACGACACCAACAATAGGCCTACACAGCCGTCGATAATTTGCAATTTTTGTGGCTGTCGCGGTCATATTCAGGCAGATTGTCGCCGTTATCAACGTCAAGGACTAGAACAAGCTCAGCCGCCTATATGTTATTCTTGCCGGGACATCGGCCATAAATCTAATAATTGCCCTAAGTTCAGAAGCACCAATAGGCCTAACATACCAGGTTCCCCGCAAAACCAGGGAAACCAGTAGGGATCAACTGTAGCTTCGGGTCAGTTGATGAAGAGCCTCATTTTAAATCCCGACAAGTCGCGAAATTAACAACCATTACGAATGAATCAACTCCAAGAATTCCATTAAAAATTTTCCAGGTCCCGTTACAAGCATTATTTGATACAGGCGCGTCTAAAAGTATTATTCACGAGAGATTATTTAAAAAGTTGCCCCCTAGAGGTCAGGTGATCTGCAGTCAGCTTGATTTCGATTTATATGATGTAGGGGAGAAAAAGTTACATACGTTGGGAAAAGTGACTTTGCCCGTTGGATACGGAGAGTCAATTTTACAACAAGAATTTATTATTACAAATGGGATTTCTGAAGATTGTATCCTTGGATGGGACGCAATTCAGAAACACGCATTTAAGCTTGATGGAGAAACGAAGAGCATTTATCTAGCTAGAGATGGGCAAGGCTCATCTTCTGTTTTTAGGGTACCGGAAATGGCAGTTACGACGGTCAAAAAGACGACGCTATCTCGTCAGACGTCGCTCGTAATTGTAGGCCAGCTAAAGGGTTCATTTCCGTATGTTTCCCCTAACACCGCATTTATATTTACACCAGTAGAAAATTTGCCGGCAGGAGTTTATATTGAAGAATTTATCGGAAAAGTATCGGGAGATGGAACGTATAATATTGTAGTTGAAAACCATTCGTTAAATCAAGTCAAAATCCCAAGAAACACCAAATTAGGCGTAATTGAAATTATTCATCATGTCATCGGAAAAATAGCTTTAGATCAACGAGAAGCTAAGCCTAACGAAATAACTGAGCCTATTGTAATTTCAGAAGTCGACACTGAATTTCAAGCACCGCTCTCTAAATTACTAAATGACTTCCACGACTTGTTTGCTTCAAAAGATTCCGAACTAGGGAATACTAACCTTATTAAACACACAATTGATACCCAAGGACGAGGCCCCATTCGACAACGCCCATATAGAGTAACAAATAACCAAAGGAAATTATTAGAAGACAAAGTGCAAGAAATGCTTCAAGCAAACGTAATTCGATATTCGCAGTCCCCATGGGCTTCACCCGTGGTATTAGTAGAGAAAAAGAATGGAGAAATAAGATTTTGCGTCGATTATAGGAAATTAAATGGATATTACAAAGAAAGATTCTTTTCCCATGCCAAGAATTGACGAAACTTTAGATAAATTATATGGAAAAAAATTCTTCACAACTCTCGATTTAGCTTCCGGCTATTGGCAAATTCAAGTTCATGATCCAGATATTGAAAAAACCGCTTTTGTTGTAGAAAATAATCTTTACGAATTTAAAAGAATGGCATTCGGTTTGTGTAATGCACCAGCCACTTTTCAACGATTAATGTATTATGTACTAAGAGACGTCTTAGGAAGTAAAGCATTAGTATATTTGGATGATGTCATAATTTTTTCAGACACTTTTGAAAATCACTTACGAGATATCAGAGAAATTTTCACCCTATTAAAAGAAGCAAATTTAAAATTGAAACTTAACAAATGTCAGTTTATTAAACGTTCAGTAAATTATTTAGGTCATGTTATTTCAACGGACGGTATTAAACCCGATCCTGCTAAAATTGATAAGATAGGAATTACAAAACGCCAACTTCTGTTGACGAAGTGAGATCATTTCTTGGGCTTGCTGGATATTATAGAAGATTTATTAAAAATTTCGGTTCAATAGCTAAGCCGTTAACTCGATTAACGCATAAAGATCTAAGTAGAAAACCTTTTGCCTGGGGAACGGAGGAACAGGTTGCCTTTGAGAAATTACGCACTTCTCTGGTAACTCCCCCAGTCCTCGCTTATCCAAATTTTAACGAAAAATTTTTGCTTTTTACTGACGCATGCGATTATGGAATAGGAGCCGTGCTGTCTCAAATGCAGCATGGGCAAGAACATCCAATAGCCTACTCTAGTAGACAATTGACCAAGGCCGAAATGAAATACAGTACAACTGAAAAAGAAGCATTAGCCGTAATTGATGCAATTAAACATTTCCGACATTATCTCTTGGATAAACCCTTTGAAATTATTAGTGACCATCGTCCTTTGCAATGGCTAAAAAATCAGAAAGATAATAACGGTAGGTTAGGTAGATGGGCTATACTATTAGCTGCTACAAATTATGAATTAAAGTATAGGCCTGGACGTATTCATCAAAATGCTGATTGTTTATCACGATTGAAAGTAGCTAGTATTCAGCCGTTACCAAATAATATTAAGTTAATTTGTGAAAAACAGCTAGAAGACGACCTTTGTGTAGCCATTAGAAATTATTTAGAGAAAGGAGAACTCAATGAGGAAAATAGCCAATCTAAACCTGAATGGGCTAAAGAAATCGAATATTTTGAAATTATAGAAGGTACACTTTATCGCCACGAAGTGCCTTCCAAAAATAGTAAGCGTAACGAAATTAATTGTCAAGTAGTGTTACCCTTATCGCTCCGCCATTTAGTGTTAAAAGAATTACATGACGCACCGATGGGTGGACATTTAGCTTTTTATAAAACGTATTTGAAGGTCAAAAATCATTATTATTGGCCTACAATGAGAAAAGATATTTTAGAATATTGTCAAGCTTGTGAAACTTGTATAGCTAACACTTCTTCCACATATAGAGCACTTTTGCACCCCCATGAAATTGCTAAAGCCCCTTTCCAAGTAATAGGCATGGATTTTTTAGGCCCTATTACTCCCGCTTCGCCTAATGGAAATAGTTATATTTTAGTTATTACTGATTATTTTAGTCGCTGGGTGGAAGCAGTTGCTCTAAAAGACCAAACTGCCCAAACCACGGCAGAATGTGTATATAAAACAATAATTGTAAGACATGGTATGCCTAAAGCCATTATTTCCGATCGTGGAACGAATTTCACCTCGAAATTGTTCCGTTATTTTTGTAAGAAATTAAAAATTGACCAAAGATTGACAACGGCCTACAATCCCGCTAGTAATGGCGAGACAGAAAGGTTTAATCGGACACTAACCGCGATGTTAAGAAAAGAATTGAAAGACGGAGAACATTCAAATTGGGAAAATATGTTAGACGATGTTTTATTCGCTTATCGTAGTTCAGTTCACTCTTCGACACTTGAAACCCCTTATTATTTAGTCCACGGTAGAGACCCTAATCTTCCCATTAATGAATTTTTAGACGCTGTCCCCTCAAACTTTTAAATCTGTATCCGACTATGTAGGAAATTTAGCTGATCGATTACGCTATAGCTTTCAGCGAGTCCGTGAAGAAAGCGAGAAAGCACGGAATCGTCAGCGTGAACAATATAATAAACGTGCGAAAGAAAGAAAATATGTCGTAGGAGATAGAGTTTTATTAGATATTCGTGTAGTTAAAGAAGGTGACAGTAGGAAATTCACTTCGAAATATAAAGGCCCTTATAGAGTTGTAAAAGTACATACCAATAATACAGTAGATATAGCCGATAATTCCTATGTATGCCAGCGTACCCACGTCAATCGTTTAAAACCTTTGTACGAAACAATGCTTTGGAAGACTGAAGATTGTCCATCCATTGAAAACTCATTGGATTTTGAAAATCGATTCCGCAAATCGATTGCGACTCAGACTACCGATATTTTCGAAAATGAAATCGGACCCGACAGTGACAATCCAGACGATACCTTTGACAGTGACGCCCTTCCATTTGACACTAATTTTCCGACTCAAGAAATGGATCAACGAAAGTTAAGCCAAGAGGACGTCGCCGTTTCATCTCATCAAAATACAGAAAATCAGTTGCCATCCGCTGAAATATGCACCGATGCTACAAGTCAGCGTCATTCCCCCCAATTTCCGATGACTCGATGTTCATGTAACCAGTCCGGAAATCATCCACCAACAGAGTCCAAGGACGATTTGTCAGTAAAACCAAAACGCGGAACCCACCAAAAATGCTACCGGAAACGCCGACGAAGAAATCGAAGAAATCCAACCCGGAGGACTACCGCTTTACGGATGGAATGGTCGAATTGACTTTATTGGACGGAAGCGGACGAAGAACATCCTCGTAATCACCATCCCCGGGGCAAGAGCTGGGATGCCAGCATCAACACCTGCCGTATCACCGTACGAACTTCAACACCAACACCAGCCAGACATCGACCGCGATTCACCGGCTCCCAGCACCGATTCTCGGGGAGTTCCTGCATTGGCGGCACAGAAGGATCGACCTGCTGATCCGACGATGGCGCCGAGCAGCACTACAAGAAGACGGGTCGCCGCAAGCCACCACCCGTCGGCCTCCACAATGACGTCGCCGTCGTGATTTTCTTTTTTTTGTTGTACCCTTTGTAGTTATTAAGTAGAAATACATTGGTTGTTTTATGGTATCTCAATGAAAAAATAAAATAAATAATAAAAATAAAAAACATAAGAAGGAGAGAGAGAGAGTAAGTCTCTCCCTTAATAGTAGAGAAAAATAAAAAATAAAATAAAACAAAGGAAAGGTATAAAAAAAAAAAGAAACAGAAGAACTCTAAAAAAAAAACAAAAACAAACAAACAAAGAAAAATGAGAACAATAATTTCTTGAAAAAAAAAGGAAACAAAAACAAGAAAAAAAAACCAACAAACAAACAAACACAAAAACAAACTTACATGAGTTCTCTCAGAAAAAAAAAAAAAAGGAAAATATAGAGGAAAAGAAAATTACCTCTTTAGACGATTGAACTTCTTACATACTTTCCATACGTTGGGATACCATAAAGCAATGTCGTGTCCAACAAGTATAAAATAATTTGTTATTTCTTTTTTGCCTCTGTGTTCTTTGAAATATTTGCATTTAAGTTGTTCCCTCTCTGAGTAGGCCCATAAATTGCAAAACTTCCCATATTTCACTCTTTTACGATAGAAGTAACAGACATTTTGCGGAAAAAAAAATTAAAAGATATAGTAGATTTTATTAGAAGTCCATCCGTTACACTTATTCAGTAGCAATACAACATTGGAAATAGTAAACAGTAAAGTAAAGAAAAAAAATAATAAGTAAAATCTTGATAGTAATGTATTCCATTTCAATTCACCAACTCCCACTTCTCTTAGAGATCCGTACACGAACGAAACAGCTAAAACTTTTTCTAAGTCCCACTATATATCACTTCCCTTTTATGATTTTCTATAGCTTTGCTATCCCTGCAAAGACTTTTTCCCATATACACTACAAATATACATAAAACAGCGCCACACGCAACAAGCGCATTCCATTCTTACACACTCCAACATACGCTAAGTTTTTCACTTTCCCTTTCGTTTCCCTACTGTAGCTTCCCCGCCGCAGCAATATTGAAAATATTCTAAGTTCCCTTTTTGCCGAAGGCTACTTTCTCTACTCCCCCTATTCCATTTTTATTCCCCTCCGCTTCTTCCCCCCATTTGTACTTTTCCCCTGCATTGGACTTAGAAAAAAAACGAGATATGCGCGTGACCTTCCACGGCAGAAAAATTTTCCGCCGTAAAACTTTGAAACGTTTCTTTCTCGTCAGCATTTCCACATGATTCAATATTTTTCAATTCTTTCTTTTTGATAATTAAGCTTACTTTCCCCTCTTTCCAACGATATAAATTTATTCAAAAATATTGCGTCTTTCTACCATAAAAAACTGTTATATTACGACACCCCCTATTTTGCTATTATTTTGCCGTGGCGTAGCCGATGAAAAGCCGACGGGAAATCGTTGACCTTTCAAAAGCCGTCAGAATTTTTTTTTGTTGTTTTCTCTCTTTTACTTTGACGTTTACTTCCATTATTTCTTTTTCATATTTGATTATCTTAGCTAGTAAACCCACATGATGACTTAGACTAAGTTGGCCAGTATACTGTTCATTTTGTTTTTGTTATGTCATCTACCGTATATTTTTACTACGTAATGTCGTCAATGCCGTTACTATTCCTACTGCTGCTATGCTTTTACGGGTTACACCCGCAGGCATTTGAGACCACTGTGTGCGATTGTTCTGAACCGAAGAATATGGGAATTATTCAATTTTCCGATTCAAACTGCAAACCGGAAACAAACAATACCGATACCGTGCAAGTGAAATACACCGTTTACAGTGATGAACGTTCCGCGGTGAAATTTCCCGGTTTTATTTGCGCGCAGTGGATAAACATTCGCCGTATTACGAAGACCTTTTTCGGCCAATTAGTGATCGTGCCGGACAAAATTTCTATTGATACGACGCCAACCGAGTGCTACGACATGATAAACAATAAAAGGTGTGGTGAACATCATATGACTTCATCGGACAACAAATATGTTTTTGGACGTGATCCGGAAATTGTCGGATACTGGTTACAAACAATCGATTCGGAAATTCTGAATTGTGTGCTCGAACAAGTTCAGCTTTATCAACAAATGGAAGATGAAGATTTTGGCCCCCTTTCGGAAAAGCTTCCGCAAAATCCCAACCAAAATCTGGTAGCTTATCCCACAATCACCTGACACTTGTCTGGGACAAAACGTACACGCAAAAATCTCAACATACAATGCGAGATTGTTGAATCTGGAACCGGCTCACTAACGAAGAAATTGGGAGATGAAAAATATTTTCGTCTTTTGGATGATCGCCGCCAACTGGATTTCCATTTAACTCCTCAGCCACCTTGCGTTCCAACTCAACAACACTGCTCCAACCGTACTACAGCCTTTAACATCGTCGGCCAATCAAAATTGTCCCTGGTAACGGCGGCCATCATGGAAAAATTTCCGCCAATCACCGTAGAGACTCCCGCGCCATCTAGCGCTGAAGATTTAGACAAAGCGGCAAATAAACAATATATTCAAGACCGTGTTACCGATCGTGAAAATGAATTAGTGCGTATGATTCAAAGGTTAGAATGTGATGCCCGGAAAGCAAAACATGAAAGAGCAATTGCAGCCGCTCAGTATAACGGTTGGCTTGCCGCTTCACATTTAAAATTACCACAGTGCACGAAATTACAAGCTTTCGGACAAACTGCTGTTGTGGTTAAGTGTAACTCAGTGAACGTCACATTTGAAACTGTAATTACGTCATGCGGACCACAGCCAAAATTCAACATTTATACCATTAATCTCGATGGCTGGGAATTAGTTAAATATTCCCCATGCTATTGGACCAACGGATTCGTTAACTTCAACGATAAGCCTTACGCTTTTCGCAACAACACCTGGAAAGAGAGTTGACGCTAACATGGTATTGCCGGAACAAACGCTGGCACATTCCTTCCGTTACGAGACGACGTAAAATTCTTCGATTATGAACATCGTGCTAACCCTGCTTACAACGACAACCTACTTAACCACATGAATGTCATGGCTGATATAGTAGCCGCCATGAATGAACATCCACCGACCGAATTTTCGTTAAATCACCAGCCCAGCGCATCAAGTGTGTTAGTGACAGCCGCTGGAGTAATACATTATACCAGCTGGTGGGAGACCAATTAAAATGTGGTTCTTCATCAGCATATTCTGTATTCTCGGCCTAGTCATCTTACGTATCTGCTGCTGGTTGGGTATCTTTAGATATCATAAGAAAATTTTGCGGCTATCCAATAGAAGAGGCTCGTTCAACAACCACCAACCGCACCGCCATGCATCCAGTTTGATTACGGGACGTAATCTCGCACCGCCGGGAGCGATGTAACGAAGGCCTACAAATACATTTAATTATGACACCCACATTCTTATAATATTATGTTTACTCTCCCTTGGCATATAATTATGTCTACATTTTACTCTCTTGCATTTACTCTTCTTTTGCATATTACTCGATTATTGTAATCCGCATAGTAACCATTTGTCATAGACATCTTAGCGTTGACCTAATTGAACACCTGCTGTCTGACTCACACGTGCGACGCATTATCACGCCACTAAACAAACTTCCGTGATTGGTCACACGTGCGACGCATTATCACGCCATTAAATAAACATCCGTTTGATTGGTCGCACGCGCGACGCCAATCAAGCCATTAAACAAACACCTTCTGATTGGCTGCACTCGCGACATAGCGACACGTCAACAGCATCACGCCACTTTGACGAGATGCGAGGTTTCATGGTGAACCCAAAATCTAAGAAAGATCAGACAGCTAGCAGCTCGCTAAGTGTTCAGTTGCCTTCAACAACTCTAGTTCGACACCTAACTTGTCTTAGTGTTTTCTCTTACAAGTGTTTCTCCGACTACCTGTTTCCGTAAGTGCCTATCTGAACTGTATTTCCAATCGTGTCCATTTCGTGTCTGTTTTCGGTCTACCACTTCGTATCGTTTTACCAACGTGCGCTCCCGTAACGCTCGCGCTACATCGGTAAGCTTCCAAATTGCACTTATTCTGTTGGTAATTATGGTTTGGCTCGTTATTCCCTTTCTTGTCATATTGTATATTTCCCGTGTAATTCTTATGGCCTAGTCTAGTAATACACTGTCATCATTGTGGGTAAACGCCTCCGAGTTCCGTGGTAATATATTTGTCTTAATCCGTAAAGTCATCCACCCGAGAGGGAGGATGCTTTACAAGTATATTCCATGCAGTTTACATATAGAAGTAAAAACTCATGGTATAACAGTGTATTCACATTGAATACAAGTATATTCCATGCAGTTTACATATAGAAGTAAAAACTCATGGTATAACAGTGTATTCACATTGAATACAAGTATATTTGCATGCTGTTTACATATAGAAGTAAAAACTCATGGTATAACAGTGTATTCACATTGAATACAAGTATATTCCATGCAGTTTACATATAGAAGTAAAAACTCATGGTATAACAGTGTATTCACATTGAATACAAGTATATTCCATGCAGTTTACATATAGAAGTAAAAACTCATGGTATAACAGTGTATTCACATTGAATACAAGTATATTTGATGCTGTTTACATATAGAAGTAAAAACTCATGGTATAACAGTGTATTCACATTGAATACAAGTATATTCCATGCAGTTTACATATAGAAGTAAAAACTCATGGTATAACAGTGTATTCACATTGAATACAAGTATATTTGATGCTGTTTACATATAGAAGTAAAAACTCATGGTATAACAGTGTATTCACATTGAATACAAGTATATTCCATGCAGTTTACATATAGAAGTAAAAACTCATGGTATAACAGTGTATTCACATTGAATACAAGTATATTCCATGCAGTTTACATATAGAAGTAAAAACTCATGGTATAACAGTGTATTCACATTGAATACAAGTATATTCCATGATGCTGTTTACATATAGAAGTAAAAACTCATGGTATAACAGTGTATTCACATTGAATACAAGTATATTCCATGCAGTTTACATATAGAAGTAAAAACTCATGGTATAACAGTGTATTCACATTGAATACAAGTATATTCGATGCAGTTTACATATAGAAGTAAAAACTCATGGTATAACAGTGTATTCACATTGAATACAAGTATATTTGATGCTGTTTACATATAGAAAAAAACTCATGGTATAACAGTGTATTCACATTGAATACAAGTATATTCCATGCAGTTTACATATAGAAGTAAAAACTCATGGTATAACAGTGTATTCACATTGAATACAAGTATATTTGATGCTGTTTACATATAGAAGTAAAAACTCATGGTATAACAGTGTATTCACATTGAATACAAGTATATTCCATGCAGTTTACATATAGAAGTAAAAACTCATGGTATAACAGTGTATTCACATTGAATACAAGTATATTCCATGCAGTTTACATATAGAAGTAAAAACTCATGGTATAACAGTGTATTCACATTGAATACAAGTATATTCCATGCAGTTTACATATAGAAGTAAAAACTCATGGTATAACAGTGTATTCACATTGAATACAAGTATATTCCATGCAGTTTACATATAGAAGTAAAACTCATGGTATAACAGTGTATTCACATTGAATACAAGTATATTTGATGCTGTTTACATATAGAAGTAAAAACTCATGGTATAACAGTGTAACGAAGGCCTACAAATATATTTACTCAACATGCCCACATTTTATGATCTTATGTTACTCCCTTTTTCACTTATGATATCCACCTTTTTCCTTATGTTAACGTTTACAATTCGTATCGTATTTCCTGTTTACTTCCTTGAAACGTTGTTTGTCAATCCGGAGATGAAGTCATCAACGCTTTTAGCTGACCTCGATGAACACCTGCAACTGATGCGCATATCGCACAATAAATAAACAATCAGTTGATTGGTTGCTTACACGTCACAATCAACCACTTAATAAAACATCTCTTGATTGGTTGCTCGTGCCGAGTTGCGACAGGCCATCAGCGTCTGTGACCACTCCCGAAATGCGAGGTTTCGTGATGAACCCACATTTCCAACAAACAGAGTCGTTCGGCAACTTCCACAACGTTTAGACGCGGAAACTCTGTCGGTGCAAATTCTTGAATTTGCTAGAGTCTTCTCACAGTTCTGAAACGTTTAGTAGTCGAATTGCTGAGTGTTAATTTCTCCGCTTCCTATCGTTTTACCAGCGTGCGCTCCCGTAACGCTCGCGCTACATCGGTAAGCTTACAAATTGTCCTTATTTCGTTGGCCATTATGGTCTGGCTCGTTATCCCCTTTCTTGTCATATTGTATGTCCTTTCCCGTGTAATTCTTATGGCCTTAGTCAAGTAAAATACATGTCTATCATTGTGGGTAATTCGCCTCCGAGTTCACTTAAATTCCAATTCGAAACAACATTTAATTCTTTGGTAATACTAACTCCCCAAGGGGATGTATTACATAATGGTGGCAGCGCTTTTTGAACTCAACCACAATGAATGATGATGATGTTATTACTGGCGGGTCTAGAATTCCACGAACTCCCATACAACCCAGTGTGCCCCAAATTAATGTTCCCCGGCCCAGTGAGCCAACTGTTGCTAGATCGCTTAATTTTGATAAGTTGCATGTTGAACCCCAAATTGCACCTGATACATGTCCAGCTTGTACCACTCCCAAACCAATTTCTGAACCGGCTAGTAAACCCGCTTCTTCCGTTGTAAGTACACAACCATCTAGAGTTAGTTCTCAGTTAAGTAAGCTTAGGTCTAACGGTGCGTACGAAGCCGTAGCTCGTCTTGATCTTGTTTCCAGACGGAAACCCAGAGGTAGTTTTGCCTATGGAACCGTTTCAGAGAAGCGTTCACCCTCTATTTTTGCTAGAATTGCTGCGCGTATTTCTCCAGCTAAGTCTCCTCCAAAAGTTTCGCCTAAGTCTAGTTCAGTAGCAAAAACTGTGTTAGGGTTTTTCACGAGGAACTCCCCGAATGGAAAATCAACTGAACCTGAGCCTACGACATCTATTCAACAAAATCAAGAACAATCAACAGAAGATATTCCAGCCAAAAACGAGCCAGCTTCCGTACCTTATCCTTGCGATCAAGAGCCTGAAGGAGAGAGAAGCGAACTTTCAGTCGACCGATCCGAAGACCTGGGTACAGCTAATTTGGTTGATTCAAGACATCCGTCTATCGAACCACTATTTACCCGAACCGAATCCAACGACGGTGTGGACAGAACCTACGATCCTGCTGAGACATCTGACGTCGATCCTACAGGTGAAACTACACGCACAGGTGAAGAAAACAACCCAATCGGAAGCCCAAGCGTCCGTGCTGACATCGATCTTCATATCACATGCGAGACAATTCCTGATATTTCTGCTGAGTCAAATTCACTACATCACGGAACTGCAAGGCGTGACACCACAGAAACACGAGACAATCTTAGCCTCGTTTCAGAATTTTGCAACTTCCATCAGACACCGAGAAGAACGCTACCTACATCTAACGAACGAAGTGAGAGAGTTATCCTCCCACTTAGAAGTTCAGCTACTGACCCATCAACAGTCGTTCCTGATAGACATCCGCAATTTAATCTTCTACCTGCGGGAGCTACGCCTGCTGACTCCGCTGGAACCGCTAATCCCGGAAATCAACTCGTTGCTGAGGAAATTGGACAACTTCCCGGGAGCAGTCAACCCGAACAACGTGCAGTTGGCGGAGGAGATCAAACAAACACTCTCCCAAATCAAGGACCAATTGCCACGGTTCCTACCATCCCATACGGCGGAGGACGTACCTCAACCACCCGCGGCCCAACAACCAGCACACCATCAAGAGGAGAGGACCGTTCGCCGTCCACGACAGGTGCGATTCGCCGACCACCGCCCTATTCGCTTCTCCCGTCGTCGATGTTCGACCCGACGCCCACGCATACTGATTACGCCACCCAGGAGCGTCGCAGACGTTACAGCGAATCTCGATCATCTACGAACAGCATTACAACACAATCTCACAATTCAAGACAGGAGAACTTAAGAGCGCAAGAAACAAATCCTAAGAACATGGCTCAATGTCCTTCCCCTAGTAGAGCAGCTACAGCTAGAGATCTTGATGATCTCCAGAATAATCAGCATACCTTTTCCCGTTTGCAGTTACTTCCTTCGTTTTCCGGAAGTCCACTTACGCGTTTCGACTCTTGGCTAGAATCTTTCGAAGCTATAGTAGACACATCAGGATGGTCAGGAGAGAAAATTGTCCAAATGCTTCGTGCTAAGTTAACAGACAGAGCTTTTTCCGTAATTCAGGCCATTTTGAAAGATCTTCCGCATGATTATGATTCGGTCAAAGAAGCTTTGCTCGATCATTTTCACGGCGACGAAAATGTTGATTTATATCTTAAGAAATTTAACAAAGCTAAGCGTAAGCCAGGAGAAAAGATCGTTGATTATGCCTTTCGACTTCAGGAAATTTTCAAGCGTGCATATCCTGTAGCTCACTCTGAGAAGTCTTTTGCAATCATTTTAATGCAGAAATTTATTGAAGGCTTAGATTCCAAACTACAGACGAAAGTTAAGTATAAGGACTTTAAGGATTTTGGCGAACTAGTTACTTCAACACGGACGTATGCTAGTAGACTAGAAGCGTTAGAAACAGATCGTGAAAGGCAGGAGTTTATTCGGTCTATTGATGGCACACATGGCACCAATAGCGCAGAATTGACAGAGCTTAAGCAAATGATAGTAGATCAGAAAGAAATGATGATGAAGGCAGTGGCTAACGTTCACCATGAAGACAAGCCTGTTGTGGAAAAGAAAACTGAAAGTGAGCAGATTAGGGACGTTCTTAGTGAACTCGTGCAGAGCGTAAAGAAACTCCATCTCAATAGGAAAGACGTCTCATATCCTTCAAACACACAGTATAGGAAACAGGTCTCGTTTCAACCGACTTTAGCTAATCAGCAAGATGGTAACGTGAGAGCTCCGCAGCAGCGCTTCAATAACAATAATGGAAATAGACAATTTGTAAACTCCCAAAATAGTTCTACAAACAGTAGTCCGCCAGCCCCCAGACCTCCAAATGATTTCAATAATCGACCTTTACAGTCGTCGGTTGTTTGCAATTTTTGCGGTTACCGAGGTCATATTCAGGCAGATTGTCGCCGTTATCAACGTCAAGGACTAGAACAAGCTCAGCCGCCTATTTGTTATTCTTGCCGTGACATCGGGCATAGATCTAACAATTGTCCTAAGTTCAGAAACAATAATAGACCTAACATTCCCGGTTCTCCTCAACATCAGGAAAACCAGTAGGAATCAACTGTAGCTTCGGGTCAGTTGATGAAGAGCCTCCCCGCAAATCCCGACAAGTCGCAAAATTAACAACAATTACGAATGAATCGACTCCAAGAATTCCGTTAAAGATTTTCCAGGTCCCGTTCCAAGCATTATTCGATACAGGCGCGTCTAAAAGCATTTTACATGAACGTTTATTTAAGAAGTTACCCCCTAGAGGTCAGGCGATCTGCAGCCAGCTTGACTTCGATTTATATGATGTAGGAGAAAATAAGTTACATACGCTGGGAAAAGTGACTCTGCCCGTTGGATACGGGGAGACAATTTTACAGCAAGAATTTATTGTTACAAACGGTGTTTCTGAAGATTGTATCCTTGGATGGGACGCAATCCAGAAGCATGGTTTTCAGCTTGATGGAGAAACAAAGAGTATTTACTTAGCTAGAGATGGGCAAGGCCCCTCTTCTATTTTTAGGGTGCCGGAAATGGCAGTTACAGCAGTCAAAAAGACGACGTTACCTCGTCAGACGTCGCTAGTAACTGTAGGCCAATTGAAGGGTTCATTTCCGTATGTACCTCCGAATTCGGCATTTATCTTCACACCATGTGAGAATTTGCCAAATGGAATTTATATTGAAGAATTTATAGGAAAGGTATCGGGAGATGGAGCATATAACATTATAGTCGAGAATCATTCGTTACAGCAAGTCACAATTCCACGAAACACCAAGTTAGGCGTTATTGAAATCGCTCAGCAGATTATCGGAAAAGTAGCGTTAAATACATCAGAAATTAAGCCCATAGAATCAAGAGAGCCTATTGTAATTTCGGAAGTCGACCCGGAATTTCATTTCAAGCACCGCTCTCTCAATTATTAAATGACTTTCACGACTTGTTTGCTTCAAAAGATTCAGAACTAGGGAATACCAATCTCATTAAACATACAATTGGATACAGAAGGAAGAGGCCCCATTCGACAACGCCCATATAGAGTTACTAATAATCAAAGGAAATTATTGGAAGATAAAGTGCAGGAGATGCTAGATGCAAAGGTCATCAGATACTCGCAATCTCCATGGGCTTCACCCGTGGTGCTTGTAGAGAAAAAGAATGGAGAAATAAGATTTTGCGTTGATTATAGGAAATTAAACAGCATTACAAAAAAAGACTCTTTTCCCATGCCACGCATCGATGAAACTTTAGACAAATTATATGGAAAGAAATTCTTTACAACCCTTGATTTAGCTTCCGGTTATTGGCAGATTCAAGTTCATGATCCAGATATCGAGAAAACAGCTTTCGTTGTAGAAAATAATCTTTATGAATTCGAGAGAATGGCGTTTGGTTTGTGCAATGCACCTGCCACGTTCCAAAGGCTAATGAATTATGTACTGAGAGACGTCTTAGGAAGTAAAGCGTTAGTTTATCTGGATGACGTCATTATCTTTTCAGATACATTTGAAAGTCATTTAAACGACATTCGAGAAATTTTTAACCTTTTGAAAGCAGCCAATTTAAAACTAAAACTTAATAAATGTCAATTCGCTAAGCGTTCAGTAAATTATTTAGGCCATGTAATCTCAACGGACGGTATTAAACCTGACCCGAGTAAAATTGATAAGATAGTTAATTATAAAACACCAACTTCTGTTGACGAAGTCAGATCATTTCTTGGACTTGCCGGATATTATAGAAGATTTATTAAAGATTTTGGTTCAATTGCTAAGCCGTTAACCCGATTAACGCATAAAGATCTAAGTAGGAAACCATTTGCGTGGGGAACTGAGGAACAGGTTGCCTTTGAGAAGTTGCGCAATTCTCTAGTAACTCCTCCAGTTCTTGCATATCCAAATTTTAACGAAAAATTTTTTCTTTTTACCGATGCGTGTGAGTATGGAATTGGAGCAGTATTATCGCAAATGCAAGATGGGCAAGAACATCCAATAGCCTATTCTAGTAGACAATTAACAAAAGCGGAAACGAAGTATAGTACTACAGAAAAAGAAGCATTAGCTGTAGTTGATGCGATTAAATACTTTCGCCATTACTTATTAGATAAACCTTTTGAAATCATTAGTGACCATCGACCTTTGCAATGGCTTAAAAATCAGAAAGATAATAATGGTAGGTTAGGTAGATGGGCTATATTATTAGCCGCGACGAATTATGAATTGAAATATAGGCCTGGACGTATCCATCAGAATGCAGATTGTTTATCCCGTTTAAAAGTTGCTAGTATTCAACCAGTACCAAATAATATTAAGTTAATTTGCGAAAAACAGCTTGAAGATGAACTTTGTATAGATATTCGAAATTATCTAGAGAAAGGAGTACTTGACGAGAAATTTAGCCAATCCAAGCCGGATTGGGCTAAAGAAATTGAATATTTTGAAATTATTGAAGGTACGCTTTATCGGCACGAATTGCCTTCAAAGGATAGTAAACGTAATGAAATTAATCATCAGTTAGTCTTGCCTTACTCCCTCCGCCATCTAGTGTTGAAAGAATTACACGATGCGCCGATGGGTGGGCATTTAGCTTTTATAAAACTTATTTGAAGGTCAAAAACAATTATTATTGGCCTACAATGAGGAAAGATATATTAGAATATTGTCAAGCTTGTGAAATTTGTACCGCTAATACGGCATCAACTTATAGAGCCCTATTACATCCCCATGAACTTGCAAAAGCCCCTTTTCAAGTGATTGGTATGGATTTCTTAGGCCCTATTACTCCCGTTTCTCCTAATGGAAATAGTTATATCTTAGTTATCACTGATTATTTTAGTCGCTGGGTAGAAGCAGTAGCATTGAAAGATCAAACTGCCCAAACCACAGCTGAGTGTGTATATAAAACCATTATTGTACGGCATGGAATGCCAAAAGCTATTGTTTCTGATCGTGGAACAAATTTCACATCGAAATTATTCCGCTATTTTTGTAAAAAGTTAAAGGTTGATCAAAGGCTCACCAATGCCTACAATCCTGCTAGTAATGGTGAGACCGAAAGATTTAATCGAACATTAACCTCTATGTTAAGAAAAGAATTAAAAGATGGGCAACATGCTAATTGGGAAGAAATGTTGGATGATGTTTTATTTGCATACCGTAGTTCTACGCATTCTTCGACACTTGAAACCCCTTATTATTTAGTGCACGGTAGAGATCCTAATATCCCTATTAACGAATTTCTAGATGCTTCTCCTTCAACTTTTAAATCCGCCTCTGATTATGTAGGGAATTTAAACGATCGCTTGCGTTATAGCTTCCAACGAGTTCGCGAAGAAACCGAGAAAGCTCGGAATCGCCAGCGCGAGCAATATAACAAACGAGCAAAAGAAAAGAAATATGTTGTAGGTGATAAAGTCTTATTAGATATTCGTGTAGTTAAGGATGGCGATAGTAGGAAGTTTACATCTAAATATAAAGGTCCTTATAGAGTAGTAAAAGTTTATAATAATAATACTGTAGATATAGCCAATAGTTCTTATGTATGTCAACGTACGCACGTAAATCGTTTAAAACCATTGTACGAGACAATGTTGTGGAAAACGGAACCTTGTCCCCCAATTGAGAACCCCTCCGATTTCGAAAACCGATTTCGCAAGTCAATTGCGACGCAAACTCAAGATCATGACATTACCATGGAAGATCAAGATCATGAAGAAATATTGGCAAGTGACGATTACGAAGATGACACCACGCAAACAACTGATCATTTTGAAGATGTAAATGTATCTCAACAACAAGCTGATGTCGTCAGCGTTCATCGTCCTTCATCGGAAGATAATATTTCTAACACAGAAGAATCAGACAACAAAACACAATCAGTTCAACATAACGCAATTAACGAAAATGACTCCTCACGCGCCGAAGTTGATGAAACCGAGAGTTTGCCATCCGAGCCAGAAGAAGAGACGCCAACTGAGAACCCAGAACTACTTCATGTTAGCAGACGCCCGCAACGCAATCGACAAAAGCCTCTGCGTTATCGGGATGGAGTTCAATAAAAAGAAGAAATCCCGCATATAAGTCCCGAAAATTATTCATCACATCATAACCACTACTCATTACCAATTGCAATCCCAACTGGACAGCTTTGTCTAACAAGAATGGAACACGTCAATTACGTATTTGAAGACAATCGATGAGAAAAAATTTCTTTCTTCTATTTCTCTGTTTTTAGTCTCTTGAAATTTTGCTATATTCTGTTATTCGCCTATCACTTTTCTATCCTGTCTTCTATTCCCTCTCTGTATTCCCCCCCTCTTCAAAAGCACTGTAGCCTTAGTAGTGTTTTAAATAAATAAAACAACAACAAAAAAATAACAATAAGAATAGTCTCAAAATTGGGAAAAAAAAAACATATGGGATGAGGAGAAAGAAAAAGAATAAAAATATAAGATAGGGAAAAGATAGAGTTCAAACAATCAGCATAAGTTAAATCTTTAGTTCAAGTAGCCTCAAAAATAGGAGATTCTTTAAAAACATATAATTATATATGTTTCTAAGGAATAAGATATATTATAATATGATAAAATTTTAATCCGATTAGACTTGGAATTAAATATATAATTATATTGCAAAAAAAAATTTATGTGGAAAATTTTGAAAAAATGCAAAAGCCGTTCGAGCAAGGTTCGAATCTAGCGCCAGACTCTCCCCTAGCCAGAAAGGAACAAATCTCCATCGTCAGTAGTCAGTTCCGACAGCCAACTTTTGCCACCCACAAGAGTTACACGGCCAACGGAAAGACAGCTGAGAAGAGCGCGAGGCGACCATGTACAAGAAGGGGGTGGAAGGGCCACGATGGTAAACCACCGTGACCCACCTTCCGTACATTGGAGCCGACGCACATTTGTTCCCTTTTACAAGCTTCCCCCGGGATTTGAACCCGAGTACCCACGCGTCGCAAGCGACCTTGCTAACCAACTATCTTTGCGTGGGGTATAATCTATGTGTATATCCAAGCAAGTCATTCCATCTCGGACAAGCTAACTTTTTACTTATTGTAAAATAAAAAGCTCCCCGTTAGATAAATAAAAACCTTAATTAACTAAGTTCATCGAGTTATTTGTCATTTTTAATCAATAAGTTCTTATTTTCTAAGTTAGACTTATTTATTTCCAGAATTGACATTCTCATGCCATCAAACGGTCAAAAAGTAAACTAGAACAACGTCATCTAGCAGTCGAGTTTTAAACTACGAGTAAAAGTACTAATACGCATAAAATAATAGGGAAATTATATTGGCATTACCGTAGCAATCCTTTAGTCCCGAACTCTTCTTCTATTCCGCCGCCTATTCTACTTTCACTTCTTTTTCTTTCTTCTTTTTCGCTTATCTTTCACTTTACAAACAAAGAAACTGACACTCATCAAAATGGCGACCTGTCTTCGCCTACGCACTTGTTGTTATGCGATGCTTCCTTCGACACATCTTCAACCAGTCTCCGAATGATTGTCCGTTTACACAATAATAATGAACACAAAACAGTTTTACTCAACATTGTATTCGATTTAAAAAAAAAAAAAAAAAACATACATAAGGGAGAGAGGGTTAAGAAACATATAATAAGAAAAACATATACATCAATAAACATCAATAAACATGGAAAAATTAACAAAATATATATTCAAAAAAAAATGAACAAAAACAGTGTCAAAAAAAAAGAGAATAATAAACAATGAAACACTGATGAACCTGTAAACAAAAGAGGAAAAAAAGAGATTAATTGATGTAATGAAAAGTGAGAAAAAAAAACAAACACTCACTTACCTCTCTTCCGTTATAAAAAATGTCTATCATATTTACACCTTGTTTTCAAATGAAATGTATTTCTTGTGTGAATGCAATTGTCAGTGCATTATTACTTTATTTCGATTGCTTACCTTAAAAATGTTTTTATTGTCATGTTTTTCTTTTTCCCTATTTCCACCTAAAAGTAATACTTAAAAAAATTTACCTTTACGTTAAACACTGTTTGAAATTTACACTGTATACATATATGTGAGTGAATACTCAACATGGTATTACACATCACAATAGACACTTTACACACTTTACACATTTGTACTAACAAATCTACACGTAGTTTGACACAAAAAAAAAAAAAAAAAATATTAAAAATTAAATAAACAAACAAAGAACCAACAAAGAAAACAAACCAACAGAAAAAACCAACAAAAAAAAAAAAAAAACACAAACAATAAACCAACACAAAAAAAAAAAAAAAAAAAAAAACAAACAAAACAAAATAAACAGTAACACACTGTTTCACTTGATTCGTTTCCTAACTAACAACTTTTCTGTTTTCGTTCTTGACGCAAATGCGTCATTGTTCCATTTACACTACGCGTATAGCAGCGCCACCGCTAGCTGCCACACCCAACGCGAAAAGATATATTTTATTTTCCTTTCCTTGCTGTAGCTTTTCCCAATGTTCCAACGTTGAAAATATTCTAAGTCCCTTTTTCGCCGTCGGCAATCTATTCCGTCTTATTCCTTTTTATTCCCTTCCGTTTTTCCCCATTCGCACTCCCCCGTGTATTGGACTTGCGCGTGACCTTGACAGCGCCGCGCATTTACCGTTACATTTTTCAATGTTTTATTTCTTATCCGCGTTTCTATACGAGTGAAATTTTCGTAACTCTTTCTATTCTATAATTAAGATCTTTTTCTCTTCTTTCTGATGATACCAAATTTGCCCCAAATTGTTGCTTCCTTCCAGTAGAAAACTCTGTTAAATTGAAAGGCCCTATTTCCCCTATCCCTGTTGCCGTGTCACCGTTAAAGTATAGCCGACGGAATGTCTTTTACCCTTTTTAAAATCCATGAGAATATTTTCCTTCCCCACATTTTTACCTTTTATTTTATTATCCTCATTTACTAGTTTTAAGAAACCCACATGATAAAGTAGAATACTTGGCCATAAGACTGTTTCCATTTTTATATTTCCCTGTGTTGTTTTCCGTATGTTTTGTCTGTAGTAATGTCGTCAATGCCGTTACTATTGCTACTGCTGTGTCTCCACCTACACGCGCGCGCATTTCAAACAACCGTATGCGATTGCGCCGAGCCTTTGAATATGGGAATTATTCAATTTCCTGATGCTGATTGCAAGCCGAAAATGAATTCCACGAGTGCTGTTCCAGTGAGATATGTTGTCTACAGTGATGAACGCGCCGCAGTGAAATTTCCGGGTTTTATTTGTGCCAAATGGAGAAATATTCACCGCGTGACTATGAACTTTTTCGGTCAAACAGTGATTGTGCCTGAGAAAATTCCTATAGACACAACGGCTTCTGAGTGCTATAAAATGATTAACACTAAAAAGTGTGAAGGTTATGAAATGACTCTTTCGGATGAGAAGTATGTATTTTCGCATGAACCTCGATCTGATGGTTGCTGGATGCGAACCGTCGATTGGGAAACTCTGAATTGTGCGCTTGAGCAAGTACAACTGTTTCAACAAATGGAAGATGAAGATTTTCCAACGCCGATCGGAAAAGCTTCTTCAACCGCTGGTACCTTGTCTCACAACCATCTAACTTTGGTTTGGGATACGACATACACCCATAAGGTTCAACACGAATTACGTACAGTTGAATCTGGAACCGGAAATCTTATGATGAAAACGATTAATGAAAAATATTTCCGCCTCTTGGACGACGACCGTCAACTAGATTTTCATTTGACTCTTCAACCACCTTGCGACCCCAATCATCGAAGTTGCAACAACCGAACAACGACTTTTAAAATCGTCGGCCAATCAAATTAAGTTTTGGTAACGTGGCCCTTCGTCGATAAATCTCTATCACTCACCGGCGAGTCGGCGTCCAACAAGGAGAAGGCCCAACCAAGCGTCGCTGTTGAAACCACCTCACCATCTAGTGACCCCGATTTGGATAAATTGGCCAATAAACAATATATTCAAGATCGTGCTATTGATCGTGATAATGAATTAGCGCGTATGTTACAGACAATTGAGTGTGATGTTCGCAAAGCTAAAAATGAACGAGCAATTATCACCGCCCAATATAATGGTTGGCTCGCCGCTTCATTATTGAAATTACCTCGGTGTGCAAAATTGCAAGCTTTTTGACAAACCGCCGTAGTGATTCAGTGTAAAGCTGTGAATGCCACATTTGAAACCATAATCACACCATGTGGACCACAACCAAAATTTAACAATTATACCATTAATCTCGATGGCTGGGAATTAGTGAAATTTTCCCCATGCTATTGGACAAATGGTTTCGTCAACTTCAACGATAAACCTTACGCCTTCCGCAACAACACTTGGAAAAGGATCGACCCGAATATTGTACCGCCGGAGCGTACATTGGCTCATTCCTTCCGCTATGAAGACGTGAAAGCCTTCGACTATGACCATCGCAGCAATCCAGCTTATAACGATAATTTACTCAACCACATGAACGTTGTAGCTGACATCGTAGCCGCCATGAATGAACAATCACCTGCTGATTTCCCATCGAATCATCGTCCTCATGCAGCTGATGTTCTACTGACAGCAGCAGGAGTCGAGAGATATACCAGCTGGTGGGGAGGTCATCATAATCTCCTTGGTCGTCACCGTCATTTTCATCCTTGTCCTCATCGTCTTACGCATTTGCTGCTGTCTTGGCCTCTTCGGTATCTGCTGTCCTCCAATTAAAGAAGTTAAAACTTCTTATCACAAACATGAAGTCTGATTACGGGACGTAATCTTACGCAGCCCGGAGCGATGTAACGAAGGCCTACACATATATTTACTCAACATGCCCACATTTTATGATCTTATGTTACTCCCTTTTTCACTTATGATATCCACCTTTTTCCTTATGTTAACGTTTACAATTCGTATCGTATTTCCTGTTTACTTCCTTGAAACGTTGTTTGTCAATCCGGAGATGAAGTCATCAACGCTTTTAGCTGACCTCGATGAACACCTGCAACTGATGCGCATATCGCACAATAAATAAACAATCAGTTGATTGGTTGCTTACACGTCACAATCAACCACTTAATAAAACATCTCTTGATTGGTTGCTCGTGCCGAGTTGCGACAGGCCATCAGCGTCTGTGACCTCTCCCGAAATGCGAGGTTTCGTGATGAACCCACATTTCCAACAAACAGAGTCGTTCGGCAACTTCCACAACGTTTAGACGCGGAAACTCTGTCGGTGCAAATTCTTGAATTTGCTAGAGTCTTCTCACAGTTCTGAAACGTTTAGTAGTCGAATTGCTGAGTGTTAATTTCTCCGCTTCCTATCGTTTTACCAGCGTGCGCTCCCGTAACACTCGCGCTACATCGGTAAGCTTACAAATTGTCCTTATTTCGTTGGCCATTATGGTCTGGCTCGTTATCCCCTTTCTTGTCATATTGTATGTCCTTTCCCGTGTAATTCTTATGGCCTTAGTCAAGTAAAATACATGTCTATCATTGTGGGTAATTCGCCTCCGAGTTCACTTAAATTCCAATTCGAAACAACATTTAATTCTTTGGTAATACTAACTCCCCAAGGGGATGTATTACAACAGTATTACATTGACAAGTATATTATTTACATATAGAATAAAAACTCATGTATAACAGTGTATTCACATTGAATACAAGTATATTCCATGCAGTTTACATATAGAAGTAAAAACTCATAGTATAACAGTGTATTCACATTGAATACAAGTATATTCCATGCAGTTTACATATAGAAGTAAAAACTCATGGTATAACAGTGTATTCACATTGAATACAAGTATATTCCATGAAGCGTTTACATATAGAAGTAAAAACTCATGGTATAACAGTGTATTCACATTGAATACAAGTATATTCCATGCAGTTTACATATAGAAGTAAAAACTCATGGTATAACAGTGTATTCACATTGAATACAAGTATATTCCATGCAGTTTACATATAGAAGTAAAAACTCATGGTATAACAGTGTATTCACATTGAATACAAGTATATTCCATGCAGTTTACATATAGAAGTAAAAACTCATGGTATAACAGTGTATTCACATTGAATACAAGTATATTCCATGCAGTTTACATATGTAGAAGTAAAAACTCATGGTATAACAGTGTATTCACATTGAATACAAGTATATTCCATGCAGTTTACATATAGAAGTAAAAACTCATGGTATAACAGTGTATTCACATTGAATACAAGTATATTCCATGCAGTTTACATATAGAAGTAAAAACTCATGGTATAACAGTGTATTCACATTGAATACAAGTATATTCCATGCAGTTTACATATAGAAGTAAAAACTCATGGTATAACAGTGTATTCACATTGAATACAAGTATATTCCATGCAGTTTACATATAGAAGTAAAAACTCATGGTATAACAGTGTATTCACATTGAATACAAGTATATTTGATGACTGTTTACATATAGAAGTAAAAACTCATGGTATAACAGTGTATTCACATTGAATACAAGTATATTCTATAGCAGTTTACATATATAAGTAAAAACTCATGGTATAACAGTGTATTCACATTGAATACAAGTATATTCCATGCAGTTTACATATAGAAGTAAAAACTCATGGTATAACAGTGTATTCACATTGAATACAAGTATATTTCCATGCAGTTTACATATAGAAGTAAAAACTCATGGTATAACAGTGTATTCACATTGAATACAAGTATATTCCATGCAGTTTACATATAGAAGAAAAAACTCATGGTATAACAGTGTATTCACATTGAATACAAGTATATTCCATGCTGTTTACATATAGAAGTAAAAACTCATGGTATAACAGTGTATTCACATTGAATACAAGTATATTCCATATGCAGTTTACATAGAAGAAGTAAAAACTCATGGTATAACAGTGTATTCACATTGAATACAAGTATATTCCATGCAGTTTACATATAGAAGTAAAAACTCATGGTATAACAGTGTATTCACATTGAATACAAGTATATTTGATGCTGTTTACATATAGAAGTAAAAACTCATGGTATAACAGTGTATTCACATTGAATACAAGTATATTCCATGCAGTTTTACATATAGAAGTAAAAACTCATGGTATAACAGTGTATTCACATTGAATACAAGTATATTCGATGCTGTTTACATATAGAAGGTAAAAACTCATGGTATAACAGTGTATTCACATTGAATACAAGTATATTCCATGCAGTTTACATATAGAAGTAAAAACTCATGGTATAACAGTGTATTCACATTGAATACAAGTATATTCCATGCAGTTTACATATAAGTAAAAACTCATGGTATAACAGTGTATTCACATTGAATACAAGTATATTCCATGCAGTTTACATATAGAAGTAAAAACTCATGGTATAACAGTGTATTCACATTGAATACAAGTATATTCCATGCAGTTTACATATAGAAGTAAAAACTCATGGTATAACAGTGTATTCACATTGAATACAAGTATATTCCATGCAGTTTACATATAGAAGTAAAAACTCATGGTATAACAGTGTATTCACATTGAATACAAGTATATTTGATGCTGTTTACATATAGAAGTAAAAACTCATGGTATAACAGTGTATTCACATTGAATACAAGTATATTCCATGCAGTTTACATATAGAAGTAAAAACTCATGGTATAACAGTGTATTCACATTGAATACAAGTATATTCCATGCAGTTTACATATAGAAAGTAAAAACTCCATGGTATAACAGTGTATTCACATTGAATACAAGTATATTCCATGCAGTTTACATATAGAAGTAAAAACTCATGGTATAACAGTGTATTCACATTGAATACAAGTATATTCCATGCAGTTTACATATAGAAGTAAAAACTCATGGTATAACAGTGTATTCACATTGAATACAAGTATATTCCATGCAGTTTACATATAGAAGTAAAAACTCATGGTATAACAGTGTATTCACATTGAATACAAGTATATTCCATGCAGTTTACATATAGAAGTAAAAACTCATGGTATAACAGTGTATTCACATTGAATACAAGTATATTTCCATGCTGTTTACTTATTAAAATAAAAACTCATGGTATAACAGTGTATTCACATTGAATACAAGTATATTCCATGCAGTTTACATATAGAAGTAAAAACTCATGGTATAACAGTGTATTCACATTGAATACAAGTATATTCCATGCTGTTTACATATAGAAGTAAAAACTCATGGTATAACAGTGTATTCACATTGAATACAAGTATATTTGATGCTGTTTACATATAGAAGTAAAAACTCATGGTATAACAGTGTATTCACATTGAATACAAGTATATTCCATGCAGTTTACATATAGAAGTAAAAACTCATGGTATAACAGTGTATTCACATTGAATACAAGTATATTCCATGCAGTTTACATATAGAAGTAAAAACTCATGGTATAACAGTGTATTCACATTGAATACAAGTATATTCCATGCAGTTTACATATAGAAGTAAAAACTCATGGTATAACAGTGTATTCACATTGAATACAAGTATATTTCATGCTGTTTACATATAGAAGTAAAAACTCATGGTATAACAGTGTATTCACATTGAATACAAGTATATTCCATGCAGTTTACATATAGAAGTAAAAACTCATGGTATAACAGTGTATTCACATTGAATACAAGTATATTCCATGCAGTTTACATATAAAGTAAAAACTCATGGTATAACAGTGTATTCACATTGAATACAAGTATATTCCATGCAGTTTACATATAGAAGTAAAAACTCATGGTATAACAGTGTATTCACATTGAATACAAGTATATTTCATGCTGTTTACATATAGAAGTAAAAACTCATGGTATAACAGTGTATTCACATTGAATACAAGTATATTCCATGCAGTTTACATATAGAAGTAAAAACTCATGGTATAACAGTGTATTCACATTGAATACAAGTATATTCCATGCAGTTTACATATAGAAGTAAAAACTCATGGTATAACAGTGTATTCACATTGAATACAAGTATATTTGATGCATTTTATATACTTAGAAGTAAAAACTCATGGTATAACAGTGTATTCACATTGAATACAAGTATATTCCATGACAGTTTACATATAAGATAAAAACTCATGGTATAACAGTGTATTCACATTGAATACAAGTATATTCCTGATGCTGTTTACATATAGAAGTAAAAACTCATGGTATAACAGTGTATTCACATTGAATACAAGTATATTTGATGCTGTTTACATATAGAAGTAAAAACTCATGGTATAACAGTGTATTCACATTGAATACAAGTATATTCCATGCAGTTTACATATAGAAGTAAAAACTCATGAGTATAACAGTGTATTCACATTGAATACAAGTATATTCCATGCAGTTTACATATAGAAGTAAAAACTCATGGTATAACAGTGTATTCACATTGAATACAAGTATATTCCATGCAGTTTACATATAGAAGTAAAAACTCATGGTATAACAGTGTATTCACATTGAATACAAGTATATTTGATGCTGTTTACTATAAAAGTAAAAACTCATGGTATAACAGTGTATTCACATTGAATACAAGTATATTCCATGCAGTTTACATATAGAAGTAAAAACTCATGGTATAACAGTGTATTCACATTGAATACAAGTATATTCCATGCAGTTTACATATAGAAGTAAAAACTCATGAGTATAACAGTGTATTCACATTGAATACAAGTATATTCCATGCAGTTTACATATAGAAGTAAAAACTCATGGTATAACAGTGTATTCACATTGAATACAAGTATATTCCGATGCAGTTTACATATAGAAGTAAAAACTCATGGGTATAACAGTGTATTCACATTGAATACAAGTATATTCCATGCAGTTTACATATAGAAGTAAAAACTCATGGTATAACAGTGTATTCACATTGAATACAAGTATATTCCATGCAGTTTACATATAGAAGTAAAAACTCATGGTATAACAGTGTATTCACATTGAATACAAGTATATTCCATGCAGTTTACATATAGAAGTAAAAACTCATGGTATAACAATTGTTATTCACATTGAATACAAGTATATTTGATGCTGTTTACATATAGAAGTAAAAACTCATGGTATAACAGTGTATTCACATTGAATACAAGTATATTCCATGCAGTTTACATATAGAAGTAAAAACTCATGGTATAACAGTGTATTCACATTGAATACAAGTATATTTGATGCATGTTATATTAAAAAAAACTCATGGTATAACAGTGTATTCACATTGAATACAAGTATATTCCATGCAGTTTACATATAGAAGTAAAAACTCATGGTATAACAGTGTATTCACATTGAATACAAGTATATTTGATGCTGTTTACATATAGAAGTAAAAACTCATGGTATAACAGTGTATTCACATTGAATACAAGTATATTTGATGCTGTTTACATATAGAAGTAAAAACTCATGGTATAACAGTGTATTCACATTGAATACAAGTATATTCAATGCAGTTTACATATAGAAGTAAAAACTCATAGTATAACAGTGTATTCACATTGAATACAAGTATATTCCATGCAGTTTACATATTAAGAAAAAAACTCATGGTATAACAGTGTATTCACATTGAATACAAGTATATTCCATGCAGTTTACATATAGAAGTAAAAACTCATGGTATAACAGTGTATTCACATTGAATACAAGTATATTTGATGCTGTTTTTACATAATAAAAACTCATGGTATAACAGTGTATTCACATTGAATACAAGTATATTCCATGCAGTTTACATATAGAAGTAAAAACTCATGGTATAACAGTGTATTCACATTGAATACAAGTATATTTGATGCTGTTTACATATAGAAGTAAAAACTCATGGTATAACAGTGTATTCACATTGAATACAAGTATATTTGATGCTGTTTACATATAGAAGTAAAAACTCATAGTATAACAGTGTATTCACATTGAATACAAGTATATTCAATGCAGTTTACATATAGAAGTAAAAACTCATGGTATAACAGTGTATTCACATTGAATACAAGTATATTCCATGCAGTTTACATATAGAAGTAAAAACTCATGGTATAACAGTGTATTCACATTGAATACAAGTATATTCCATGCAGTTTACATAAAAGTAAAAACTCATGGTATAACAGTGTATTCACATTGAATACAAGTATATTTGATGCTGTTTACATATAGAAGTAAAAACTCATGGTATAACAGTGTATTCACATTGAATACAAGTATATTCCATGCAGTTTACAGATAGAAGTAAAAACTCATGGTATAACAGTGTATTCAAATTGAATACAAGTATATTCCATGCAGTTTACATCATAGAAATAAATAAAAACTCATGGTATAACAGTGTATTCACATTGAATACAAGTATATTTGATGCTGTTTACATATAGAAGTAAAAACTCATGGTATAACAGTGTATTCACATTGAATACAAGTATATTCCATGCAGTTTACATGTAGAAGTAAAAACTCATGGTATAACAGTGTATTCACATTGAATACAAGTATATTTTATGCAGTTTACATATAGAAGTAAAAACTCATGGTATAACAGTGTATTCACATTGAATACAAGTATATTTGATGCTGTTTAAAAAACTCATGGTATAACAGTGTATTCACATTGAATACAAGTAAATTCCATGCAGTTTACATATAGAAGTAAAAACTCATGGTATAACAGTGTATTCACATTGAATAAACAAGTATAATTCCATGCTGTTTACATATAGAAGTAAAAACTCATGGTATAACAGTGTATTCACATTGAATACAAGTATATTTGATGCTGTTTACATATAGAAGTAAAAACTCATGGTATAACAGTGTATTCACATTGAATACAAGTATATTCAATGCAGTTTACATATAAATAAAAACTCATGAAGTATAACAGTGTATTCACATTGAATACAAGTATATTCCATGCAGTTTACATATAGAAGAAAAAACTCATGGTATAACAGTGTATTCACATTGAATACAAGGTATATTCCATGCAAGTTTACATATAGAAGTAAAAACTCATGGTATAACAGTGTATTCACATTGAATACAAGTATATTTGATGCTGTTTAAAAAACTCATGGTATAACAGTGTATTCACATTGAATACAAGTAAATTCCATGCAGTTTACATATAGAAGTAAAAACTCATGGTATAACAGTGTATTCACATTGAATACAAGTATATTTGATGCTGTTTACATATAGAAGTAAAAACTCATGGTATAACAGTGTATTCACATTGAATACAAGTATATTTGATGCTGTTAACATATAGAAGTAAAAACTCATGGTATAACAGTGTATTCACATTGAATACAAGTATATTCAATGCAGTTTACATATAGAAGTAAAAACTCATAGTATAACAGTGTATTCACATTGAATACAAGTATATTCCATGCAGTTTACATATAGAAGTAAAAACTCATGGTATAACAGTGTATTCACATTGAATACAAGTATATTCCATGCAGTTTACATAAAAAAGTAAAAACTCATGGTATAACAGTGTATTCATATTGAATACAAGTATATTTGATGCTGTTTACATATAGAAGTAAAAACTCATGGTATAACAGTGTATTCACATTGAATACAAAGTATATTCCATGAGCAATGCATGCTT
>NW_025533272.1:0-59964 GCF_020631705.1 Daphnia magna | reverse complement strand
TCACATTGAATACAAGTATATTTGATGCTGTTTACATATAGAAGTAAAAACTCATGGTATAACAGTGTATTCACATTGAATACAAGTATATTCCATGCAGTTTACATATAGAAGTAAAAACTCATGGTATAACAGTGTATTCACATTGAATACAAGTATATTTGATGCTGTTTACATATAGAAGTAAAAACTCATGGTATAACAGTGTATTCACATTGGAATACAAGTGTATTTCATGCTGTTTACATATAGAAGTAAAAACTCATGGTATAACAGTGTATTCACATTGAATACAAGTATATTCCATGCAGTTTACATATAGAAGTAAAAACTCATGGTATAACAGTGTATTCACATTGAATACAAGTATATTCCATGCAGTTTACATATAGAAGTAAAAACTCATGGTATAACAGTGTATTCACATTGAATACAAGTATATTCCATGCAGTTTACATATAGAAGTAAAAACTCATGGTATAACAGTGTATTCACATTGAATACAAGTATATTTGATGCAGTTTACATATAGAAGTAAAAACTCATGGTATAACAGTGTATTCACATTGAATACAAGTATATTTGATGCTGTTTACATATAGAAGTAAAAACTCATGGTATAACAGTGTATTCACATTGAATACAAGTATATTCCATGCAGTTTACATATAGAATAAAAAAACTCATGGTATAACAGTGTATTCACATTGAATACAAGTATATTTCCATGCTGTTTACATATAGAAGTAAAAACTCATGGTATAACAGTGTATTCACATTGAATACAAGTATATTCCATGCAGTTTACATATAGAAGTAAAAACTCATGGTATAACAGTGTATTCACATTGAATACAAGTATATTTGATGCTGTTTACATATAGAAGTAAAAACTCATGGTATAACAGTGTATTCACATTGAATACAAGTATATTCCATGCTGTTTACATATAGAAGTAAAAACTCATGGTATAACAGTGTATTCACATTGAATACAAGTATATTCCATGCAGTTTACATATAGAAGTAAAAACTCATGGTATAACAGTGTATTCACATTGAATACAAGTATATTCCATGCAGTTTACATATAGAAGTAAAAACTCATGGTATAACAGTGTATTCACATTGAATACAAGTATATTTCCATGCAGTTTACATATAGAAGTAAAAACTCATGGTATAACAGTGTATTCACATTGAATACAAGTATATTTGATGCTGTTTACATATAGAAGTAAAAACTCATGGTATAACAGTGTATTCACATTGAATACAAGTATATTCCATGCAGTTTACATATAGAAGTAAAAACTCATGGTATAACAGTGTATTCACATTGAATACAAGTATATTTGATGCTGTTTACATATAGAAGTAAAAACTCATGGTATAACAGTGTATTCACATTGAATACAAGTATATTCCATGCTGTTTACATATAGAAGTAAAAACTCATGGTATAACAGTGTATTCACATTGAATACAAGTATATTCCATGCTGTTTACATATAGAAGTAAAAACTCATGGTATAACAGTGTATTCACATTGAATACAAGTATATTCCATGCTGGTTTACATATAGAAGTAAAAACTCATGGTATAACAGTGTATTCACATTGAATACAAGTATATTCCATGCTGTTTACATATAGAAGTAAAAACTCATGGTATAACAGTGTATTCACATTGAATACAAGTATATTCCATGCTGTTTACATATAGAAGTAAAAACTCATGGTATAACAGTGTATTCACATTGAATACAAGTATATTTCATGCTGTTTACATATAGAAGTAAAAACTCATGGGTATAACAGTGTATTCACATTGAATACAAGTATATTCCATGCAGTTTACATATAGAAGTAAAAACTCATGGTATAACAGTGTATTCACATTGAATACAAGTATATTCCATGCAGTTTACATATAGAAGTAAAAACTCATGGTATAACAGTGTATTCACATTGAATACAAGTATATTCCATGCAGTTTACATATAGAAGTAAAAACTCATGGTATAACAGTGTATTCACATTGAATACAAGTATATTTCATGCTGTTTACATATAGAAGTAAAAACTCATGGTATAACAGTGTATTCACATTGAATACAAGTATATTTCATGCTGTTTTCAATATAGAAGTAAAAACTCATGGTATAACAGTGTATTCACATTGAATACAAGTATATTTCATGCTGTTTACATATAGAAGTAAAAACTCATGGTATAACAGTGTATTCACATTGAATACAAGTATATTCCATGCAGTTTACATATAGAAGTAAAAACTCATGGTATAACAGTGTATTCACATTGAATACAAGTATATTCCATGCAGTTTACATATAGAAGTAAAAACTCATGGTATAACAGTGTATTCACATTGAATACAAGTATATTCCATGCAGTTTACATATAGAAGTAAAAACTCATGGTATAACAGTGTATTCACATTGAATACAAGTATATTCCATGCAGTTTACATATAGAAGTAAAAACTCATGGTATAACAGTGTATTCACATTGAATACAAGTATATTCCATGCAGTTTTACATATAGAAGTAAAAACTCATGGTATAACAGTGTATTCACATTGAATACAAGTATATTCCATGCAGTTTACATATAGAAGTAAAAACTCATGGTATAACAGTGTATTCACATTGAATACAAGTATATTCCATGCAGTTTACATATAGAAGTAAAAACTCATGGTATAACAGTGTATTCACATTGAATACAAGTATATTCCATGCAGTTTACATATAGAAGTAAAAACTCATGGTATAACAGTGTATTCACATTGAATACAAGTATATTCCATGCTGTTTACATATAGAAGTAAAAACTCATGGTATAACAGTGTATTCACATTGAATACAAGTATATTCCATGCAGTTTACATATAGAAGTAAAAACTCATGGTATAACAGTGTATTCACATTGAATACAAGTATATTTGATGCTGTTTACATATAGAAGTAAAAACTCATGGTATAACAGTGTATTCACATTGAATACAAGTATATTCCATGCAGTTTACATATAGAAGTAAAAACTCATGGTATAACAGTGTATTCACATTGAATACAAGTATATTTTCCATGCTGTTTACATATAGAAGTAAAAACTCATGGTATAACAGTGTATTCACATTGAATACAAGTATATTCCATGCAGTTTACATATAGAAGTAAAAACTCATGGTATAACAGTGTATTCACATTGAATACAAGTATATTCCATGCAGTTTACAATATAGAAGTAAAAACTCATGGTATAACAGTGTATTCACATTGAATACAAGTATATTTGATGCTGTTTACATATAGAAGTAAAAACTCATGGTATAACAGTGTATTCACATTGAATACAAGTATATTCCATGCAGTTTACATATAGAAGTAAAAACTCATGGTATAACAGTGTATTCACATTGAATACAAGTATATTCCATGCAGTTTACATATAGAATAAAAACTCATGGTATAACAGTGTATTCACATTGAATACAAGTATATTCCATGCTGTTTACATATAGAAGTAAAAACTCATGGTATAACAGTGTATTCACATTGAATACAAGTATATTCCATGCTGTTTACATATAGAAGTAAAAACTCATGGTATAACAGTGTATTCACATTGAATACAAGTATATTTCCATGCAGTTTACATATAGAAGTAAAAACTCATGGTATAACAGTGTATTCACATTGAATACAAGTATATTTCATGCTGTTTACATATAGAACTAAAAACTCATGGTATAACAGTGTATTCACATTGAATACAAGTATATTCCATGCAGTTTACATATAGAAGTAAAAACTCATGGTATAACAGTGTATTCACATTGAATACAAGTATATTTGATGCTGTTTACATATAGAAGTAAAAACTCATGGTATAACAGTGTATTCACATTGAATACAAGTATATTCCATGCAGTTTACATATAGAAAGTAAAAACTCATGGTATAACAGTGTATTCACATTGAATACAAGTATATTTCATGCTGTTTACATATAGAAGTAAAAACTCATGGTATAACAGTGTATTCACATTGAATACAAGTATATTTCATGCTGTTTACATATAGAAGTAAAAACTCATGGTATAACAGTGTATTCACATTGAATACAAGTATATTCCATGCAGTTTACATATATAAGTAAAAACTCATGGTATAACAGTGTATTCACATTGAATACAAGTATATTCCATGCAGTTTACATATAGAAGTAAAAACTCATGGTATAACAGTGTATTCACATTGAATACAAGTATATTCCATGCAGTTTACATATAAAAGTAAAAACTCATGGTATAACAGTGTATTCACATTGAATACAAGTATATTTCCATGCAGTTTACATATAGAAGTAAAAACTCATGGTATAACAGTGTATTCACATTGAATACAAGTATATTTCATGCTGTTTACATATAGAAGTAAAAACTCATGGTATAACAGTGTATTCACATTGAATACAAGTATATTCCATGCAGTTTACATATAGAAGTAAAAACTCATGGTATAACAGTGTATTCACATTGAATACAAGTATATTTGATGCTGTTTACATATAAAAGTAAAAACTCATGGTATAACAGTGTATTCACATTGAATACAAGTATATTCCATGCAGTTTACATATAGAAGTAAAAACTCATGGTATAACAGTGTATTCACATTGAATACAAGTATATTTCATGCCGGTTTACATATAGAACTAAAAACTCATGGTATAACAGTGTATTCACATTGAATACAAGTATATTCCATGCAGTTTACATATAGAAGTAAAAACTCATGGTATAACAGTGTATTCACATTGAATACAAGTATATTTGATGCTGTTTACATATAGAAGTAAAAACTCATGGTATAACAGTGTATTCACATTGAATACAAGTATATTCCATGCAGTTTACATATAGAAGTAAAAACTCATGGTATAACAGTGTATTCACATTGAATACAAGTATATTTCATGCTGTTTACATATAGAAGTAAAAACTCATGGTATAACAGTGTATTCACATTGAATACAAGTATATTTGATGCTGTTTACATATAGAAGTAAAAACTCATGGTATAACAGTGTATTCACATTGAATACAAGTATATTCCATGCAGTTTACATATAGAAGTAAAAACTCATGGTATAACAGTGTATTCACATTGAATACAAGTATATTCCATGCAGTTTACATATAGAAGTAAAAACTCATGGTATAACAGTGTATTCACATTGAATACAAGTATATTTCCATGCTGTTTACATATAGAAGTAAAAACTCATGGTATAACAGTGTATTCACATTGAATACAAGTATATTTCATGCTGTTTACATATAGAAGTAAAAACTCATGGTATAACAGTGTATTCACATTGAATACAAGTATATTCCATGCTGTTTACATATAGAAGTAAAAACTCATGGTATAACAGTGTATTCACATTGAATACAAGTATATTCCATGCTGTTTACATATAGAAGTAAAAACTCATGGTATAACAGTGTATTCACATTGAATACAAGTATATTTCATGCTGTTTACATATAGAAGTAAAAACTCATGGTATAACAGTGTATTCACATTGAATACAAGTATATTCCATGCTGTTTACATATAGAAAGTAAAAACTCATGGTATAACAGTGTATTCACATTGAATACAAGTATATTCCATGCAGTTTACATATAGAAGTAAAAACTCATGGTATAACAGTGTATTCACATTGAATACAAGTATATTCCATGCTGTTTACATATAGAAGTAAAAACTCATGGTATAACAGTGTATTCACATTGAATACAAGTATATTCCATGCTGTTTACATATAAAAGTAAAAACTCATGGTATAACAGTGTATTCACATTGAATACAAGTATATTCCATGCTGTTTACATATAGAAGTAAAAACTCATGGTATAACAGTGTATTCACATTGAATACAAGTATATTTGCATGCTGTTTACATATAGAACTAAAAACTCATGGTATAACAGTGTATTCACATTGAATACAAGTATATTCCATGCAGTTTACATATAGAAGTAAAAACTCATGGTATAACAGTGTATTCACATTGAATACAAGTATATTCCATGCAGTTTACATATAGAAGTAAAAACTCATGGTATAACAGTGTATTCACATTGAATACAAGTATATTTCCATGCTGTTTACATATAGAAGTAAAAACTCATGGTATAACAGTGTATTCACATTGAATACAAGTATATTCCATGCAGTTTACATATAGAAGTAAAAACTCATGGTATAACAGTGTATTCACATTGAATACAAGTATATTCCATGCAGTTTACATATAGAAATAAAAACTCATGGTATAACAGTGTATTCACATTGAATACAAGTATATTTCCATGCAGTTTACATATAGAAGTAAAAACTCATGGTATAACAGTGTATTCACATTGAATACAAGTATATTTCATGCTGTTTACATATAGAAGTAAAAACTCATGGTATAACAGTGTATTCACATTGAATACAAGTATATTTGATGCTGTTTACATATAGAAGTAAAAACTCATGGTATAACAGTGTATTCACATTGAATACAAGTATATTCCATGCAGTTTACATATAGAAGTAAAAACTCATGGTATAACAGTGTATTCACATTGAATACAAGTATATTTGATGCTGTTTACATATAGAACTAAAAACTCATGGTATAACAGTGTATTCACATTGAATACAAGTATATTCCATGCAGTTTACATATAGAAGTAAAAACTCATGGTATAACAGTGTATTCACATTGAATACAAGTATATTTGATGCTGTTTACATATAGAAGTAAAAACTCATGGTATAACAGTGTATTCACATTGAATACAAGTATATTTGATGCTGTTTACATATAGAAGTAAAAACTCATGGTATAACAGTGTATTCACATTGAATACAAGTATATTCCATGCAGTTTACATATAAAAGTAAAAACTCATGGTATAACAGTGTATTCACATTGAATACAAGTATATTCCATGCAGTTTACATATAGAAAGAAAAACTCATGGTATAACAGTGTATTCACATTGAAATACAAGTATATTCCATGCAGTTTACATATAGAAGTAAAAACTCATGGTATAACAGTGTATTCACATTGAATACAAGTATATTTCATGCAGTTTACATATAGAAGTAAAAACTCATGGTATAACAGTGTATTCACATTGAATACAAGTATATTTGATGCTGTTTACATATAAAAGTAAAAACTCATGGTATAACAGTGTATTCACATTGAATACAAGTATATTCCATGCAGTTTACATATAGAGAAGAAAAACTCATGGTATAACAGTGTATTCACATTGAATACAAGTATATTTCATGCTGTTTACATATAGAAGTAAAAACTCATGGTATAACAGTGTATTCACATTGAATACAAGTATATTCCATGCAGTTTACATATAAGAATAAAAACTCATGGTATAACAGTGTATTCACATTGAATACAAGTATATTTGATGCTGTTTACATATAGAAGTAAAAACTCATGGTATAACAGTGTATTCACATTGAATACAAGTATATTCCATGCAGTTTACATATAGAAGTAAAAACTCATGGTATAACAGTGTATTCACATTGAATACAAGTATATTTCATGCTGTTTACATATAGAAGTAAAAACTCATGGTATAACAGTGTATTCACATTGAATACAAGTATATTCCATGCAGTTTACATATAGAAGTAAAAACTCATGGTATAACAGTGTATTCACATTGAATACAAGTATATTTCCAATGCTGTTTACATATAGAAGTAAAAACTCATGGTATAACAGTGTATTCTACATTGAATACAAGTATATTCCATGCAGTTTACATATAGAAGTAAAAACTCATGGTATAACAGTGTATTCACATTGAATACAAGTATATTCCATGCAGTTTACATATAAGAAGTAAAAACTCATGGTATAACAGTGTATTCACATTGAATACAAGTATATTTGATGCAGTTTACATATAGAAGTAAAAACTCATGGTATAACAGTGTATTCACATTGAATACAAGTATATTTGATGCTGTTTACATATAGAAGTAAAAACTCATGGTATAACAGTGTATTCACATTGAATACAAGTATATTCCATGCAGTTTACATATAGAAGTAAAAACTCATGGTATAACAGTGTATTCACATTGAATACAAGTATATTCCATGCAGTTTACATATAGAAGTAAAAACTCATGGTATAACAGTGTATTCACATTGAATACAAGTATATTTGATGCTGTTTACATATAGAAGTAAAAACTCATGGTATAACAGTGTATTCACATTGAATACAAGTATATTTCCATGCTGTTTACATATAGAATAAAAACTCATGGTATAACAGTGTATTCACATTGAATACAAGTATATTTGATGCTGTTTACATATAGAAGTAAAAACTCATGGTATAACAGGTGTATTCACATTGAATACAAGTATATTTGATGCAGTTTACATATAGAAGTAAAAACTCATGGTATAACAGTGTATTCACATTGAATACAAGTATATTCCATGCAGTTTACATATAGAAGTAAAAACTCATGGTATAACAGTGTATTCACATTGAATACAAGTATATTTCATGCTGTTTACATATAGAAGTAAAAACTCATGGTATAACAGTGTATTCACATTGAATACAAGTATATTCCATGCTGTTTACATATAGAAGTAAAAACTCATGGTATAACAGTGTATTCACATTGAATACAAGTATATTTCATGCTGTTTACATATAGAAGTAAAAACTCATGGTATAACAGTGTATTCACATTGAATACAAGTATATTCCATGCAGTTTACATATAGAAGTAAAAACTCATGGTATAACAGTGTCATTCACATTGAATACAAGTATATTCCATGCAGTTTACATATAGAAGTAAAAACTCATGGTATAACAGTGTATTCACATTGAATACAAGTATATTCCATGCAGTTTACATATAGAAGTAAAAACTCATGGTATAACAGTGTATTCACATTGAATACAAGTATATTTCATGCTGTTTACATATAGAAGTAAAAACTCATGGTATAACAGTGTATTCACATTGAATACAAGTATATTTGCATGCCCTGTTTACATATAGAAGTAAAAACTCATGGTATAACAGTGTATTCACATTGAATACAAGTATATTTCATGCTGTTTACATATAGAAGTAAAAACTCATGGTATAACAGTGTATTCACATTGAATACAAGTATATTCCATGCAGTTTACATAGAAGTAAAAACTCATGGTATAACAGTGTATTCACATTGAATACAAGTATATTTGATGCTGTTTACATATAGAACTAAAAACTCATGGTATAACAGTGTATTCACATTGAATACAAGTATATTCCATGCAGTTTACATATAGAAGTAAAAACTCATGGTATAACAGTGTATTCACATTGAATACAAGTATATTCCATGCAGTTTACATATAGAAGTAAAAACTCATGGTATAACAGTGTATTCACATTGAATACAAGTATATTTCCATGCTGTTTACATATAGAAGTAAAAACTCATGGTATAACAGTGTATTCACATTGAATACAAGTATATTTGATGCTGTTTACATATAGAAGTAAAAACTCATGGTATAACAGTGTATTCACATTGAATACAAGTATATTCCATGCAGTTTACATATAGAAGTAAAAACTCATGGTATAACAGTGTATTCACATTGAATACAAGTATATTCCATGCAGTTTACATATATAAGTAAAAACTCATGGTATAACAGTGTATTCACAGTTGAATACAAGTATATTCCATGCAGTTTACATATAAAAGAAAACTAAAAACTCATGGTATAACAGTGTATTCACATTGAATACAAGTATATTTCCATGCTGTTTACATATAGAAGTAAAAACTCATGGTATAACAGTGTATTCACATTGAATACAAGTATATTTCATGCTGTTTACATATAGAAGTAAAAACTCATGGTATAACAGTGTATTCACATTGAATACAAGTATATTTCCATGCAGTTTACATATAGAAGTAAAAACTCATGGTATAACAGTGTATTCACATTGAATACAAGTATATTCCATGCAGTTTACATATAGAAGTAAAAACTCATGGTATAACAGTGTATTCACATTGAATACAAGTATATTCCATGCAGTTTACATATAGAAGTAAAAACTCATGGTATAACAGTGTATTCACATTGAATACAAGTATATTCCATGCAGTTTACATATAGAAGTAAAAACTCATGGTATAACAGTGTATTCACATTGAATACAAGTATATTTGATGCTGTTTACATATAGAAGTAAAAACTCATGGTATAACAGTGTATTCACATTGAATACAAGTATATTCCATGCAGTTTACATATAGAAGTAAAAACTCATGGTATAACAGTGTATTCACATTGAATACAAGTATATTCCATGCAGTTTACATATAGAAGTAAAAACTCATGGTATAACAGTGTATTCACATTGAATACAAGTATATTTGATGCTGTTTACATATAGAAGTAAAAACTCATGGTATAACAGTGTATTCACATTGAATACAAGTATATTCCATGCAGTTTACATATAGAAGTAAAAACTCATGGTATAACAGTGTATTCACATTGAATACAAGTATATTCCATGCAGTTTACATATAGAAGTAAAAACTCATGGTATAACAGTGTATTCACATTGAATACAAGTATATTTCCATGCTGTTTACATATAGAAGTAAAAACTCATGGTATAACAGTGTATTCACATTGAATACAAGTATATTCCATGCAGTTTACATATAGAAGTAAAAACTCATGGTATAACAGTGTATTCACATTGAATACAAGTATATTTGATGACTGTTTACATATAGAAGTAAAAACTCATGGTATAACAGTGTATTCACATTGAATACAAGTATATTCCATGCAGTTTACATATAGAAGTAAAAACTCATGGTATAACAGTGTATTCACATTGAATACAAGTATATTTCCATGCTGGTTTACATATAGAAGTAAAAACTCATGGTATAACAGTGTATTCACATTGAATACAAGTATATTTCATGCTGTTTACATATAGAAGTAAAAACTCATGGTATAACAGTGTATTCACATTGAATACAAGTATATTTCATGCTGTTTACATATAGAAGTAAAAACTCATGGTATAACAGTGTATTCACATTGAATACAAGTATATTCCATGCTGTTTACATATAGAAGTAAAAACTCATGGTATAACAGTGTATTCACATTGAATACAAGTATATTCCATGCAGTTTACATATAGAAGTAAAAACTCATGGTATAACAGTGTATTCACATTGAATACAAGTATATTCCATGCAGTTTACATATATAAGTAAAAACTCATGGTATAACAGTGTATTCACATTGAATACAAGTATATTTCATGCTGTTTACATATAGAAGTAAAAACTCATGGTATAACAGTGTATTCACATTGAATACAAGTATATTCCATGCTGTTTACATATAGAAGTAAAAACTCATGGTATAACAGTGTATTCACATTGAATACAAGTATATTCCATGCTGTTTACATATAGAAGTAAAAACTCATGGTATAACAGTGTATTCACATTGAATACAAGTATATTTCATGCTGTTTACATATAGAAGTAAAAACTCATGGTATAACAGTGTATTCACATTGAATACAAGTATATTCCATGCTGGTTTACATATAGAAGTAAAAACTCATGGTATAACAGTGTATTCACATTGAATACAAGTATATTTGATGCTGTTTACATATAGAAGTAAAAACTCATGGTATAACAGTGTATTCACATTGAATACAAGTATATTCCATGCTGTTTACATATAGAAGTAAAAACTCATGGTATAACAGTGTATTCACATTGAATACAAGTATATTCCATGCAGTTTACATATAGAAGTAAAAACTCATGGTATAACAGTGTATTCACATTGAATACAAGTATATTCCATGCTGTTTACATATAGAAGTAAAAACTCATGGTATAACAGTGTATTCACATTGAATACAAGTATATTTCATGCTGTTTACATATAGAAGTAAAAACTCATGGTATAACAGTGTATTCACATTGAATACAAGTATATTTCATGCTGTTTACATATAGAAGTAAAAACTCATGGTATAACAGTGTATTCACATTGAATACAAAAAATATATTCCATGCAGTTTACATATAGAAGTAAAAACTCATGGTATAACAGTGTATTCACATTGAATACAAGTATATTCCATGCAGTTTACATATAGAAGTAAAAACTCATGGTATAACAGTGTATTCACATTGAATACAAGTATATTCCATGCAGTTTACATATAAGAAGTAAAAACTCATGGTATAACAGTGTATTCACATTGAATACAAGTATATTTGATGCTGTTTACATATAGAAGTAAAAACTCATGGTATAACAGTGTATTCACATTGAATACAAGTATATTTCCATGCTGTTTACATATAGAAGTAAAAACTCATGGTATAACAGTGTATTCACATTGAATACAAGTATATTTCATGCTGTTTACATATAGAAGTAAAAACTCATGGTATAACAGTGTATTCACATTGAATACAAGTATATTTGATGCTGTTTACATATAGAAGTAAAAACTCATGGTATAACAGTGTATTCACATTGAATACAAGTATATTCCATGCAGTTTACATATAGAAGTAAAAACTCATGGTATAACAGTGTATTCACATTGAATACAAGTATATTCCATGCAGTTTACATATAGAAGTAAAAACTCATGGTATAACAGTGTATTCACATTGAATACAAGTATATTCCATGCAGTTTACATATAGAAGTAAAAACTCATGGTATAACAGTGTATTCACATTGAATACAAGTATATTCCATGCAGTTTACATATAGAAGTAAAAACTCATGGTATAACAGTGTATTCACATTGAATACAAGTATATTCCATGCAGTTTACATATAGAAGTAAAAACTCATGGTATAACAGTGTATTCACATTGAATACAAGTATATTTCATGCTGTTTACATATAGAAGTAAAAACTCATGGTATAACAGTGTATTCACATTGAATACAAGTATATTCCATGCAGTTTACATATAGAAGTAAAAACTCATGGTATAACAGTGTATTCACATTGAATACAAGTATATTCCATGCAGTTTACATATAGAAGTAAAAACTCATGGTATAACAGTGTATTCACATTGAATACAAGTATATTTGATGCTGTTTACATATAGAAGTAAAAACTCATGGTATAACAGTGTATTCACATTGAATACAAGTATATTCCATGCAGTTTACATATAGAAGTAAAAACTCATGGTATAACAGTGTATTCACATTGAATACAAGTATATTTGATGCTGTTTACATATAGAAGTAAAAACTCATGGTATAACAGTGTATTCACATTGAATACAAGTATATTCCATGCAGTTTACATATAAAAAGTAAAAACTCATGGTATAACAGTGTATTCACATTGAATACAAGTATATTTGCATGCTGTTTACATATAGAAGTAAAAACTCATGGTATAACAGTGTATTCACATTGAATACAAGTATATTCCATGCAGTTTACATATAGAAGTAAAAACTCATGGTATAACAGTGTATTCACATTGAATACAAGTATATTTCATGCAGTTTACATATAGAAGTAAAAACTCATGGTATAACAGTGTATTCACATTGAATACAAGTATATTCGATGCTGTTTACATATAGAAGTAAAAAAACTCATGGTATAACAGTGTATTCACATTGAATACAAGTATATTTGATGCTGTTTACATATAGAAGTAAAAACTCATGGTATAACAGTGTATTCACATTGAATACAAGTATATTCCATGCAGTTTACATATAGAAGTAAAAACTCATGGTATAACAGTGTATTCACATTGAATACAAGTATAATTCCATGCTGTTTACATATAGAAGTAAAAACTCATGGTATAACAGTGTATTCACATTGAATACAAGTATATTCCATGCTGTTTACATATAGAAGTAAAAACTCATGGTATAACAGTGTATTCACATTGAATACAAGTATATTCGATGCTGTTTACATATAGAAGTAAAAACTCATGGTATAACAGTGTATTCACATTGAATACAAGTATATTTCCATGCAGTTTACATATAGAAGTAAAAACTCATGGTATAACAGTGTATTCACATTGAATACAAGTATATTTGATGCTGTTTACATATAGAAGTAAAAACTCATGGTATAACAGTGTATTCACATTGAATACAAGTATATTCCATGCTGTTTACATATAGAAGTAAAAATTCATGGTATAACAGTGTATTCACATTGAATACAAGTATATTCCATGATGCTGTTTACATATAGAAGTAAAAACTCATGGTATAACAGTGTATTCACATTGAATACAAGTATATTCCATGCAGTTTACATATAGAAGTAAAAACTCATGGTATAACAGTGTATTCACATTGAATACAAGTATATTCCATGCAGTTTACATATAGAAGTAAAAACTCATGGTATAACAGTGTATTCACATTGAATACAAGTATATTCGATGCAGTTTACATATAGAAGTAAAAACTCATGGTATAACAGTGTATTCACATTGAATACAAGTTATCATGCGTTTACATATAGAAGTAAAAACTCATGGTATAACAGTGTATTCACATTGAATACAAGTATATTCCATGCAGTTTACATATAGAAGTAAAAACTCATGGTATAACAGTGTATTCACATTGAATACAAGTATATTTGATGCTGTTTACATATAGAAGTAAAAACTCATAGGTATAACAGTGTATTCACATTGAATACAAGTATATTCCATGCAGTTTACATATAGAAGTAAAAACTCATGGTATAACAGTGTATTCACATTGAATACAAGTATATTCCATGCAGTTTATTTACATATAGAAGTAAAAACTCATGGTATAACAGTGTATTCACATTGAATACAAGTATAATTGCATGCTGTTTACATATAGAAGTAAAAACTCATGGTATAACAGTGTATTCACATTGAATACAAGTATATTCCATGCAGTTTACATATAGAAGTAAAAACTCATGGTATAACAGTGTATTCACATTGAATACAAGTATATTCCATGCAGTTTACATATAGAAGTAAAAACTCATGGTATAACAGTGTATTCACATTGAATACAAGTATATTTGATGCTGTTTACATATAGAAGTAAAAACTCATGGTATAACAGTGTATTCACATTGAATACAAGTATATTTGATGCTGTTTACATATAGAAGTAAAAAACATGGTATAACAGTGTATTCACATTGAATACAAGTATATTTGACCATGCAGTTTACATATAGAAGTAAAAACTCATGGTATAACAGTGTATTCACATTGAATACAAGTATATTCCATGCAGTTTACATATAAAAGTAAAAACTCAAAAAAAAAAAAAAAAAACATGGTATAACAGTGTATTCACATTGAATACAAGTATATTTGATGCTGTTTACATATAGAAGTAAAAACTCATGGTATAACAGTGTATTCACATTGAATACAAGTATATTTGACATGCTGTTTACATATAGAAGTAAAAACTCATGGTATAACAGTGTATTCACATTGAATACAAGTATATTCCATGCAGTTTACATATAGAAGTAAAAACTCATGGTATAACAGTGTATTCACATTGAATACAAGTATATTCCATGCAGTTTACATATAGAAGTAAAAACTCATGGTATAACAGTGTATTCACATTGAATACAAGTATATTTGATGCTGTTTACATATAGAAGTAAAAACTCATGGTATAACAGTGTATTCACATTGAATACAAGTATATTTCATGCAGTTTACATATAGAAGTAAAAACTCATGGTATAACAGTGTATTCACATTGAATACAAGTATATTCCATGCAGTTTACATATAGAAGTAAAAACTCATGGTATAACAGTGTATTCACATTGAATACAAGTATATTTGATGCTGTTTACATATAGAAGTAAAAACTCATGGTATAACAGTGTATTCACATTGAATACAAGTATATTCCATGCTGTTTACATATAGAAGTAAAAACTCATGGTATAACAGTGTATTCACATTGAATACAAGTATATTTGATGCTGTTTACATATAGAAGTAAAAACTCATGGTATAACAGTGTATTCACATTGAATACAAGTATATTCGATGCAGTTTACATATAGAAGTAAAAACTCATGGTATAACAGTGTATTCACATTGAATACAAGTATATTCGATGCTGTTTACATATAGAAGTAAAAACTCATGGTATAACAGTGTATTCACATTGAATACAAGTATATTTGATGCTGTTTACATATAGAAGTAAAAACTCATGGTATAACAGTGTATTCACATTGAATACAAGTATATTCCATGCAGTTTACATATAGAAGTAAAAACTCATGGTATAACAGTGTATTCACATTGAATACAAGTATATTTGATGCTGTTTACATATAGAAGTAAAAACTCATGGTATAACAGTGTATTCACATTGAATACAAGTATATTCCGATGCTGTTTACATATAGAAGTAAAATATTCATGGTATAACAGTGTATTCACATTGAATACAAGTATATTTCCATGCTGTTTACATATAGAAGTAAAAACTCATGGTATAACAGTGTATTCACATTGAATACAAGTATATTCGATGCTGTTTACATATAGAAGTAAAAACTCATGGTATAACAGTGTATTCACATTGAATACAAGTATATTTGATGAGTTTACATATAGAAGTAAAAACTCATGGTATAACAGTGTATTCACATTGAATACAAGTATATTCCATGCAGTTTACATATAGAAGTAAAAACTCATGGTATAACAGTGTATTCACATTGAATACAAGTATATTTGATGCTGTTTACATATAGAAGTAAAAACTCATGGTATAACAGTGTATTCACATTGAATACAAGTATATTCCATGCAGTTTACATATAGAAGTAAAAACTCATGGTATAACAGTGTATTCACATTGAATACAAGTATATTTCCATGCTGTTTACATATAGAAGTAAAAACTCATGGTATAACAGTGTATTCACATTGAATACAAGTATATTTGATGCTGTTTACATATAGAAGTAAAAACTCATGGTATAACAGTGTATTCACATTGAATACAAGTATATTTGATGCTGTTTACATATAGAAGTAAAAACTCATGGTATAACAGTGTATTCACATTGAATACAAGTATATTTTCCATGCAGTTTACATATAGAAGTAAAAACTCATGGTATAACAGTGTATTCACATTGAATACAAGTATATTTGATGCTGTTTACATATAGAAGTAAAAACTCATGGTATAACAGTGTATTCACATTGAATACAAGTATATTCCATGCAGTTTACATATAGAAGTAAAAACTCATGGTATAACAGTGTATTCACATTGAATACAAGTATATTTGATGCTGTTTACATATAGAAGTAAAAACTCATGGTATAACAGTGTATTCACATTGAATACAAGTATATTCCATGCAGTTTACATATAGAAGTAAAAACTCATGGTATAACAGTGTATTCACATTGAATACAAGTATATTCCATGCAGTTTACATATAGAAGTAAAAACTCATGGTATAACAGTGTATTCACATTGAATACAAGTATATTTGATGCTGTTTACATATAGAAGTAAAAACTCATGGTATAACAGTGTATTCACATTGAATACAAGTATATTTGATGCTGTTTACATATAGAAGTAAAAACTCATGGTATAACAGTGTATTCACATTGAATACAAGTATATTCCATGCAGTTTACATATAGAAGTAAAAACTCATGGTATAACAGTGTATTCACATTGAATACAAGTATATTTGATGCTGTTTACATATAGAAGTAAAAACTCATGGTATAACAGTGTATTCACATTGAATACAAGTATATTCCATGCAGTTTACATATAGAAGTAAAAACTCATGGTATAACAGTGTATTCACATTGAATACAAGTATATTTGATGCTGTTTACATATAGAAGTAAAAACTCATGGTATAACAGTGTATTCACATTGAATACAAGTATATTTGATGCATTTGTTTACATATAGAAGTAAAAACTCATGGTATAACAGTGTATTCACATTGAATACAAGTATATTTGATGCTGTTTACATATAGAAGTAAAAACTCATGGTATAACAGTGTATTCACATTGAATACAAGTATATTCCATGCAGTTTACATATAGAAGTAAAAACTCATGGTATAACAGTGTATTCACATTGAATACAAGTATATTTGATGCTGTTTACATATAGAAGTAAAAACTCATGGTATAACAGTGTATTCACATTGAATACAAGTATATTTGATGCTGTTTACATATAGAAGTAAAAACTCATGGTATAACAGTGTATTCACATTGAATACAAGTATATTTGATGCTGTTTACATATAGAAGTAAAAACTCATGGTATAACAGTGTATTCACATTGAATACAAGTATATTTGATGCTGTTTACATATAGAAGTAAAAACTCATGGTATAACAGTGTATTCACATTGAATACAAGTATATTTATGCTGTTTACATATAGAAGTAAAAACTCATGGTATAACAGTGTATTCACATTGAATACAAGTATACTCAGTTTACAGATAGAAGTAAAAATTCATGGTATAACAGTGTATTCACATTGAATACAAGTATATTCCATGCAGTTTACAATAGAATAAAAACTCATGGTATAACAGTGTATTCACATTGAATACAAGTATATTCCATGATGCTGTTTACATATAGAAGTAAAAACTCATGGTATAACAGTGTATTCACATTGAATACAAGTATATTTGATGCTGTTTACATATAGAAGTAAAAACTCATGGTATAACAGTGTATTCACATTGAATACAAGTATATTCGATGCTGTTTACATATAGAAGTAAAAACTCATGGTATAACAGTGTATTCACATTGAATACAAGTATATTTGATGCAGTTTACATATAGAAGTAAAAACTCATGGTATAACAGTGTATTCACATTGAATACAAGTATATTTGATGCTGTTTACATATAGAAGTAAAAACTCATGGTATAACAGTGTATTCACATTGAATACAAGTATATTTGATGCTGTTTACATATAGAAGTAAAAACTCATGGTATAACAGTGTATTCACATTGAATACAAGTATATTCCATGCAGTTTACATATAGAAGTAAAAACTCATGGTATAACAGTGTATTCACATTGAATACAAGTATATTTGATGCTGTTTACATATAGAAGTAAAAACTCATGGTATAACAGTGTATTCACATTGAATACAAGTATATTCCATGCAGTTTACATATAGAAGTAAAAACTCATGGTATAACAGTGTATTCACATTGAATACAAGTATATTTGATGCTGTTTACATATAGAAGTAAAAACTCATGGTATAACAGTGTATTCACATTGAATACAAGTATATTCCATGCAGTTTACATATAGAAGTAAAAACTCATGGTATAACAGTGTATTCACATTGAATACAAGTATATTCCATGCAGTTTACATATAGAAGTAAAAACTCATGGTATAACAGTGTATTCACATTGAATACAAGTATATTTGATGCTGTTTACATATAGAAGTAAAAACTCATGGTATAACAGTGTATTCACATTGAATACAAGTATATTTGATGCTGATTTACATATAGAAGTAAAAACTCATGGTATAACAGTGTATTCACATTGAATACAAGTATATTCCATGCAGTTTACATATAGAAGTAAAAACTCATGGTATAACAGTGTATTCACATTGAATACAAGTATATTTGATGCTGTTTACATATAGAAGTAAAAACTCATGGTATAACAGTGTATTCACATTGAATACAAGTATATTCCATGCAGTTTACATATAGAAGTAAAAACTCATGGTATAACAGTGTATTCACATTGAATACAAGTATATTTGATGCTGTTTACATATAGAAGTAAAAACTCATGGTATAACAGTGTATTCACATTGAATACAAGTATATTCCATGCAGTTTACATATAGAAGTAAAAACTCATGGTATAACAGTGTATTCACATTGAATACAAGTATATTCCATGCAGTTTACATATAGAAGTAAAAACTCATGGTATAACAGTGTATTCACATTGAATACAAGTATATTTGATGCTGTTTACATATAGAAGTAAAAACTCATGGTATAACAGTGTATTCACATTGAATACAAGTATATTCCATGCAGTTTACATATAGAAGTAAAAACTCATGGTATAACAGTGTATTCACATTGAATACAAGTATATTCCATGCAGTTTACATATAGAAGTAAAAACTCATGGTATAACAGTGTATTCACATTGAATACAAGTATATTTGATGCTGTTTACATATAGAAGTAAAAACTCATGGTATAACAGTGTATTCACATTGAATACAAGTATATTTGATGCAGTTTACATATAGAAGTAAAAACTCATGGTATAACAGTGTATTCACATTGAATACAAGTATATTTGATGCTGTTTACATATAGAAGTAAAAACTCATGGTATAACAGTAGTATTCACATTGAATACAAGTATATTTGATGCAGTTTACATATAGAAGTAAAAACTCATGGTATAACAGTGTATTCACATTGAATACAAGTATATTCCATGCAGTTTACATATAGAAGTAAAAACTCATGGTATAACAGTGTATTCACATTGAATACAAGTATATTTGCATGCTGTTTACATATAGAAGTAAAAACTCATGGTATAACAGTGTATTCACATTGAATACAAGTATATTTGATGCAGTTTACATATAGAAGTAAAAACTCATGGTATAACAGTGTATTCACATTGAATACAAGTATATTCCATGCAGTTTACATATAGAAGTAAAAACTCATGGTATAACAGTGTATTCACATTGAATACAAGTATATTTGATGCTGTTTACATATAGAAGTAAAAACTCATGGTATAACAGTGTATTCACATTGAATACAAGTATATTTGATGCTGTTTACATATAGAAGTAAAAACTCATGGTATAACAGTGTATTCACATCATGAATACAAGTAAAGATAGATACATATTCCATGCAGTTTACTATAGAAGTAAAAACTCATGGTATAACAGTGTATTCACATTGAATACAAGTATATTTGATAGCTGTTTACATTATAGAAGTAAAAACTCATGGTATAACAGTGTATTCACATTGAATACAAGTATATTCCATGCAGTTATACAATAGAAGTAAAAACTCATGGTATAACAGTGTATTCACATTGAATACAAGTATATTTGATGCTGTTTACATATAGAAGTAAAAACTCATGGTATAACAGTGTATTCACATTGAATACAAGTATATTCTAGATGCAGTTTACATATAGAAGTAAAAACTCATGGTATAACAGTGTATTCACATTGAATACAAGTATATTCCATGCAGTTTACATATAGAAGTAAAAACTCATGGTATATAAACAGTGTATTCACATTGAATACAAGTATATTTCATACGAGTTTACATATAGAAGTAAAAACTCATGGTATAACAGTGTATTCACATTGAATACAAGTATATTCCATGCAGTTTACATATAGAAGTAAAAACTCATGGTATAACAGTGTATTCACATTGAATACAAGTATATTCCATGCAGTTTACATATAGAAGTAAAAACTCATGGTATAACAGTGTATTCACATTGAATACAAGTATATTTGATGCTGTTTACATATAGAAGTAAAAACTCATGGTATAACAGTGTATTCACATTGAATACAAGTATATTTGATGCTGTTTACATATAGAAGTAAAAACTCATGGTATAACAGTGTATTCACATTGAATACAAGTATATTCCATGCAGTTTACATATAGAAGTAAAAACTCATGGTATAACAGTGTATTCACATTGAATACAAGTATATTTGATGCTGTTTACATATAGAAGTAAAAACTCATGGTATAACAGTGTATTCACATTGAATACAAGTATATTCCATGCAGTTTACATATAGAAGTAAAAACTCATGGTATAACAGTGTATTCACATTGAATACAAGTATATTTGATGCTGTTTACATATAGAAGTAAAAACTCATGGTATAACAGTGTATTCACATTGAATACAAGTATATTTGATGCTGTTTACATATAGAAGTAAAAACTCATGGTATAACAGTGTATTCACATTGAATACAAGTATATTCCATGCAGTTTACATATAGAAGTAAAAACTCATGGTATAACAGTGTATTCACATTGAATACAAGTATATTTGATGCTGTTTACATATAGAAGTAAAAACTCATGGTATAACAGTGTATTCACATTGAATACAAGTATATTCCATGCAGTTTACATATAGAAGTAAAAACTCATGGTATAACAGTGTATTCACATTGAATACAAGTATATTTCGATGCAGTTTACATATAGAAGTAAAAACTCATGGTATAACAGTGTATATCACATTGAATACAAGTATATTCCATGCAGTTTACATATAGAAGTAAAAACTCATGGTATAACAGTGTATTCACATTGAATACAAGTATATTTGATGCTGTTTACATATAGAAGTAAAAACTCATGGTATAACAGTGTATTCACATTGAATACAAGTATATTCCATGCAGTTTACATATAGAAGTAAAAACTCATGGTATAACAGTGTATTCACATTGAATACAAGTATATTTGATGCTGTTTACATATAGAAGTAAAAACTCATGGTATAACAGTGTATTCACATTGAATACAAGTATATTTGATGCTGTTTACATATAGAAGTAAAAACTCATGGTATAACAGTGTATTCACATTGAATACAAGTATATTTGATGCTGTTTACATATAGAAGTAAAAACTCATGGTATAACAGTGTATTCACATTGAATACAAGTATATTCCATGCAGTTTACATATAGAAGTAAAAACTCATGGTATAACAGTGTATTCACATTGAATACAAGTATATTTGATGCTGTTTACATATAGAAGTAAAAACTCATGGTATAACAGTGTATTCACATTGAATACAAGTATATTTGATGCTGTTTACATATAGAAGTAAAAACTCATGGTATAACAGTGTATTCACATTGAATACAAGTATATCTGATACAGTTTACATATAGAAGTAAAAACTCATGGTATAACAGTGTATTCACATTGAATACAAGTATATTTGATGCTGTTTACATATAGAAGTAAAAACTCATGGTATAACAGTGTATTCACATTGAATACAAGTATATTCCATGCAGTTTACATATAGAAGTAAAAACTCATGGTATAACAGTGTATTCACATTGAATACAAGTATATTTGATGCAGTTTACATATAGAAGTAAAAACTCATGGTATAACAGTGTATTCACATTGAATACAAGTATATTCCATGCAGTTTACATATAGAAGTAAAAACTCATGGTATAACAGTGTATTCACATTGAATACAAGTATATTCGATGCAGTTTACATATAGAAGTAAAAACTCATGGTATAACAGTGTATTCACATTGAATACAAGTATATTCCATGCAGTTTACATATAGAAGTAAAAACTCATGGTATAAACAGTGTATTCACATTGAATACAAGTATATTTGATGCTGTTTACATATAGAAGTAAAAACTCATGGTATAACAGTGTATTCACATTGAATACAAGTATATTCCATGCAGTTTACATATAGAAGTAAAAACTCATGGTATAACAGTGTATTCACATTGAATACAAGTATATTTGATGCTGTTTACATATAGAAGTAAAAACTCATGGTATAACAGTGTATTCACATTGAATACAAGTATATTTGATGCTGTTTACATATAGAAGTAAAAACTTATGGTATAACAGTGTATTCACATTGAATACAAGTATATTTGATGCGCAGTTTACATATAGAAGTAAAAACTCATGGTATAACAGTGTATTCACATTGAATACAAGTATATTCCATGCAGTTTACATATAGAAGTAAAAACTCATGGTATAACAGTGTATTCACATTGAATACAAGTATATTCGATGCAGTTTACATATAGAAGTAAAAACTCATGGTATAACAGTGTATTCACATTGAATACAAGTATATTCCATGCAGTTTACATATAGAAGTAAAAACTCATGGTATAACAGTGTATTCACATTGAATACAAGTATATTCATGCGTTTACAATAGAAGTAAAAACTCATGGTATAAAAATTCACATTGAATACAAGTATATTTGATGCTGTTTACATATAGAAGTAAAAACTCATGGTATAACAGTGTATTCACATTGAATACAAGTATATTCGATGCAGTTTACATATAGAAGTAAAAACTCATGGTATAACAGTGTATTCACATTGAATACAAGTATATTCTGATGCAGTTTACATATAAAAGTAAAAACTCATGGTATAACAGTGTATTCACATTGAATACAAGTATATTTGATGCTGTTTACATATAGAAGTAAAAACTCATGGTATAACAGTGTATTCACATTGAATACAAGTATATTCCATGCAGTTTACATATAGAAGTAAAAACTCATGGTATAACAGTGTATTCACATTGAATACAAGTATATATTCATGCTGTTTACATATAGAAGTAAAAACTCATGGTATAACAGTGTATTCACATTGAATACAAGTATATTTGATGCTGTTTACATATAGAAGTAAAAACTCATGGTATAACAGTGTATTCACATTGAATACAAGTATATTTGATGCTGTTTACATATAGAAGTAAAAACTCATGGTATAACAGTGTATTCACATTGAATACAAGTATATTCCATGCAGTTTACATATAGAAGTAAAAACTCATGGTATAACAGTGTATTCACATTGAATACAAGTATATTTGATGCTGTTTACATATAGAAGTAAAAACTCATGGTATAACAGTGTATTCACATTGAATACAAGTATATTTGATGCTGTTTACATATAGAAGTAAAAATTAATGGTATAACAGTGTATTCACATTGAATACAAGTATATTTGATGCTGTTTACATATAGAAGTAAAAACTCATGGTATAACAGTGTATTCACATTGAATACAAGTATATTCCATGCAGTTTACATATAGAAGTAAAAACTCATGGTATAACAGTGTATTCACATTGAATACAAGTATATTTGATGCTGTTTACATATAGAAGTAAAAACTCATGGTATAACAGTGTATTCACATTGAATACAAGTATATTTGATGCTGTTTACATATAGAAGTAAAAATTCATGGTATAACAGTGTATTCACATTGAATACAAGTATATTTGATGCTGTTTACATATAGAAGTAAAAACTCATGGTATAACAGTGTATTCACATTGAATACAAGTATATTTGATGCTGTTTACATATAGAAGTAAAAATTAATGGTATAACAGTGTATTCACATTGAATACAAGTATATTTGATGCTGTTTACATATAGAAGTAAAAACTCATGGTATAACAGTGTATTCACATTGAATACAAGTATATTCCATGCAGTTTACATATAGAAGTAAAAACTCATGGTATAACAGTGTATTCACATTGAATACAAGTATATTTGATGCTGTTTACATATAGAAGTAAAAACTCATGGTATAACAGTGTATTCACATTGAATACAAGTATATTTGATGCTGTTTACATATAGAAGTAAAAATTCATGGTATAACAGTGTATTCACATTGAATACAAGTATATTTGATGCTGTTTACATATAGAAGTAAAAACTCATGGTATAACAGTGTATTCACATTGAATACAAGTATATTCGATGCAGTTTACATATAGAAGTAAAAACTCATGGTATAACAGTGTATTCACATTGAATACAAGTATATTTGATGCTGTTTACATATAGAAGTAAAAACTCATGGTATAACAGTGTATTCACATTGAATACAAGTATATTCCATGCAGTTTACATATAGAAGTAAAAACTCATGGTATAAAGGTGTTTTCACATTGAATACAAGTATATTTGATGCTGTTTACATATAGAAGTAAAAACTCATGGTATAACAGTGTATTCACATTGAATACAAGTATATTCCATGCAGTTTACATATAGAAGTAAAAACTCATGGTATAACAGTGTATTCACATTGAATACAAGTATATTCCATGCAGTTTACATATAGAAGTAAAAACTCATGGTATAACAGTGTATTCACATTGAATACAAGTATATTTGATGCTGTTTACATATAGAAGTAAAAACTCATGGTATAACAGTGTATTCACATTGAATACAAGTATATTCCATGCAGTTTACATATAGAAGTAAAAACTCAAGGTATAACAGTGTATTCACATTGAATACAAGTATATTTGATGCTGTTTACATATAGAAGTAAAAAATTCATGGTATAACAGTGTATTCACATTGAATACAAGTATATTCCATGCAGTTTACATATAGAAGTAAAAACTCATGGTATAACAGTGTATTCACATTGAATACAAGTATATTTGATGCTGTTTACATATAGAAGTAAAAACTCATGGTATAACAGTGTATTCACATTGAATACAAGTATATTTGATGCTGTTTACATATAGAAGTAAAAACTCATGGTATAACAGTGTATTCACATTGAATACAAGTATATTCCATGCAGTTTACATGTAGAAGTAAAAACTCATGGTATAACAGTGTATTCACATTGAATACAAGTATATTTGATGCTGTTTACATATAGAAGTAAAAACTCATGGTATAACAGTGTATTCACATTGAATACAAGTATATTCCATGCAGTTTACATATAGAAGTAAAAACTCATGGTATAATAGTGTATTCACATTGAATACAAGTATATTTGATGCTGTTTACATATAGAAGTAAAAACTCATGGTATAACAGTGTATTCACATTGAATACAAGTATATTTGATGATGTTTACATATAGAAGTAAAAATTAATGGTATAACAGTGTATTCACATTGAATACAAGTATATTTGATGCTGTTTACATATAGAAGTAAAAACTCATGGTATAACAGTGTATTCACATTGAATACAAGTATATTCCATGCAGTTTACATATAGAAGTAAAAACTCATGGTATAACAGTGTATTCACATTGAATACAAGTATATTTGATGCTGTTTACATATAGAAGTAAAAACTCATGGTATAACAGTGTATTCACATTGAATACAAGTATATTTGATGATGTTTACAGATAGAAGTAAAAATTAATGGTATAACAGTGTATTCACATTGAATACAAGTATATTTGATGCTGTTTACATATAGAAGTAAAAACTCATGGTATAACAGTGTATTCACATTGAATACAAGTATATTTGATGCTGTTTACATATATAAGTAAAAACTCATGGTATAACAGTGTATTCACATTGAATACAAGTATATTTGATGATGTTTACATATAGAAGTAAAAACTCATGGTATAACAGTGTATTCACATTGAATACAAGTATATTTGATGCTGTTTACATGTAGAAGTAAAAACTCATGGTATAACAGTGTATTCACATTGAATACAAGTATATTCCATGCAGTTTACATATAGAAGTAAAAACTCATGGTATAACAGTGTATTCACATTGAATACAAGTATATTTGATGCTGTTTACATATAGAAGTAAAAACTCATGGTATAACAGTGTATTCACATTGAATACAAGTATATTTGATGATGTTTACAGATAGAAGTAAAAATTAATGGTATAACAGTGTATTCACATTGAATACAAGTATATTCCATGCAGTTTACATATAGAAGTAAAAACTCATGGTATAACAGTGTATTCACATTGAATACAAGTATATTCCATGCAGTTTACATATAGAAGTAAAAACTCATGGTATAACAGTGTATTCACATTGAATACAAGTATATTTGATGCTGTTTACATATAGAAGTAAAAACTCATGGTATAACAGTGTATTCACATTGAATACAAGTATATTTGATGCTGTTTACATATAGAAGTAAAGCTCATGGTATAACAGTGTATTCACATTGAATACAAGTATATTCCATGCAGTTTACATATAGAAGTAAAAACTCATGGTATAACAGTGTATTCACATTGAATACAAGTATATTTGATGCTGTTTACATATAGAAGTAAAAACTCATGGTATAACAGTGTATTCACATTGAATACAAGTATATTCCATGCAGTTTACATATAGAAGTAAAAACTCATGGTATAAAGAGTGTATTCACATTGAATACAAGTATATTTGATGCTGTTTACATATAGAAGTAAAAACTCATGGTATAACAGTGTACTCACATTGAATACAAGTATATTCCATGCAGTTTACATATAGAAGTAAATACTCATGGTATAACAGTGTATTCACATTGAATACAAGGATATTTGATGCTGTTTACATATAGAAGTAAAAACTCATGGTATAACAGTGTAATCACATTGAATACAAGTATATTCCATGCAGTTTACATATAGAAGTAAAAACTCATGGTATAACAGTGTATTCACATTGAATTCAAGTATATTCCATGCAGTTTACGTATAGATGTAAAAACTCATGGTATAACAGTGTATTCACATTGAATACAAGTATATTTGATGCTGTTTACATATAGAAGTACAAACGCATAGTATAACAGTGTATTCACATTGAATATAAGTATATTTGATGCTGTTTACATATAGAAGTAAAAACTCATGGTATAACAGTGTATCACATTGAATACAAGTATATTTGATGCTGTTTACATATAGAAGTAAAAACTCATGGTATAACAGTGTATTCACATTGAATACAAGTATATTTGATGCAGTATACATATAGAAGTAAAAACTCATTGTATAACAGTGTATTCACATTGAATACAAGTATATTCCATGCAGTTTACATATAGAAGTAAAAACTCATGGTATAACAGTGTATTCACATTGAATACAAGTATATTGGATGCAGTTTACATATAGAAGTAAAAACTCATGGTATAACAGTGTATTCACATTGAATACAAGTATATTCCATGCAGTTTACATATAGAAGTAAAAACTCATGGTATAACAGTGTATTCCCATTGAATACAAGTATATTCCATGCAGTTTACATATAGAAGTAAAAACTCATGGTATAACAGTGTATTCACATTGAATACAAGTATATTTGATGCTGTTTACATATAGAAGTAAAAACTCATGGTATAACAGTGTATTCACATTGAATACAAGTATATTTGATGTTGTTTACATATAGAAGTAAAAACTCATGGTATAACAGTGTATTCACATTGAATACAAGTATATTCCATGCAGTTTACATATAGAAGTAAAAACTCATGGTATAACAGTTTATTCACATTGAATACAAGTATATTTGATGCTGTTTACATATAGAAGTAAAAACTCATGGTAAAACAGTTTATTCACATTGAATACAAGTATATTCCATGCAGTTTACATATAGAAGTAAAAACTCATGGTATAACAGTGTATTCACATTGAATACAAGTATATTTGATGCTGTTTACATATAGAAGTAAAAACTCATGGTATAACAGTGTATTCACATTGAATACAAGTATATTTGATGCTGTTTACATATAGAAGTAAAAACTCATGGTATAACAGTGTATTTACATTGAATACAAGTATATTCCATGCAGTTTACATATAGAAGTAAAAACTCATGGTATAACAGTGTATTCACATTGAATACAAGTATATTCCATGCAGTTTACGTATAGAAGTAAAAACTCATGGTATAACAGTGTATTCACATTGAATACAAGTATATTTGATGCTGTTTACATATAGAAGTACAAACGCATAGTATAACAGTGTATTCACATTGAATATAAGTATATTTGATGCTGTTTACATATAGAAGTAAAAACTCATGGTATAACAGTGTATCACATTGAATACAAGTATATTTGATGCTGTTTACATATAGAAGTAAAAACTCATGGTATAACAGTGTATTCACATTGAATACAAGTATATTTGATGCAGTATACATATAGAAGTAAAAACTCATTTGTATAACAGTGTATTCACATTGAATACAAGTATATTCCATGCAGTTTACATATAGAAGTAAAAACTCATGGTATAACAGTGTATTCACATTGAATACAAGTATATTGGATGCAGTATACATATAGAAGTAAAAACTCATGGTATAACAGTGTATTCACATTGAATACAAGTATATTCCATGCAGTTTACATATAGAAGTAAAAACTCATGGTATAACAGTGTATTCCCATTGAATACAAGTATATTCCATGCAGTTTACATATAGAAGTAAAAACTCATGGTATAAACAGTGTTTTCACATTGAATACAAGTATATTTGATGCTGTTTACATATAGAAGTAAAAACTCATGGTATAACAGTGTATTCACATTGAATACAAGTATATTTGATGTTGTTTACATATAGAAGTAAAAACTCATGGTATAACAGTGTATTCACATTGAATACAAGTATATTCCATGCAGTTTACATATAGAAGTAAAAACTCATGGTATAACAGTTTATTCACATTGAATACAAGTATATTTGATGCTGTTTACATATAGAAGTAAAAACTCATGGTAAAACAGTTTATTCACATTGAATACAAGTATATTCCATGCAGTTTACATATAGAAGGAAAAACTCATGGTATAACAGTGTATTCACATTGAATACAAGTATATTTGATGCTGTTTACATATAGAAGTAAAAACTCATGGTATAACAGTGTATTCACATTGAATACAAGTATATTTGATGCTGTTTACATATAGAAGTAAAAACTCATGGTATAACAGTGTATTTACATTGAATACAAGTATATTCCATGCAGTTTACATATAGAAGTAAAAACTCATGGTATAACAGTGTATTCACATTGAATACAAGTATATTTGATGCTGTTTACATATAGAAGTAAAAACTCATGGTATAACAGTGTATTCACATTGAATACAAGTATATTCCATGCAGTTTACGTATAGAAGTAAAAACTCATGGTATAAAAGTGTTTTCACATTGAATACAAGTATATTTGATGCTTTTTACATATAGAAGTAAAAACTCATGGTATAACAGTGTACTCACATTGAATACAAGTATATTCCATGCAGTTTACATATAGAAGTAAAAACTCATGGTATAACAGTGTATTCACATCAGTGTATCGTATTTGAAAAAAAACGAGTATTTTAAAAATACAAATACTATATTTTAAAATACTCGTCCTTCAAAATACATTTTTTCTCCCAAAACCTCAAATACCAAATAAAATAAAATACAAATACAAATACAAATACAAAATACTTTTTTCCTTTATGGAGCAGTTGGACATCCTACGTTGCGCATTCTCCGCAAATGCGAAAATCAAATATGTGTCTAATCTGTGGTACGCTGTCTACAGCGTCTTATGGGAAAACCAACCATTTCAATTTTAAAATATTGTTTTCTTCTCTATAACTATGTTTTACCTCACTGTTGTACCTAACAGTGGATTTGCTATTCATTGGTGATAACCAAATTTTTCCCTCCATCTCCTTTTAAGTCTAATTTATTTGTAGTTAATTTTTGCTTAAGAGTCCTTTTTTGTGATCGACCCGGCTAGCAGAAGAACCCGAATTCTTTAGCTAGCTTGTGTATTGTTGTTCACTCTATAAACGTCAAACTTGTAAGTTTAACAAGATAAAGTGTTGCGTACGAAACTGTGATTTGAATCACAAGGATGGAGTTAAATTTTTAAGTTTTCCTAAAAACCTCCCACGCTTTCCTTCGCAAATTCTGGAGTTGTTGTACTTCGTTTGAACAGTGAATTTTTTTAGGAAAACTTAAAAATTTAACTCCATCCTTGTGATCCTTTTCACAGTTTCGTACGCAAACTTAACTGTCTGTCCAAGGTTTTGTCTTGCCGACATTCTTGTCACTGAATCAGAGGATATGGCAAGTTATTAGCTTATGCCATTACGTATTTTAAGAATGTTCAATAACTTAAACACTTACCGCGGGTATTATACAAGTTCTTCAGAACGCACAGTAATAAGAAACCATCCGATTTGTAGAGAACTAAAGATATACATTAAAGAAACTTGTGGTTTAATGAAAACACACACGAGACAAACAGACGACGAAAAATGCAATTGAAAGTTTTGAAACTAGAAAAGGCTATTGCAAAACGTTTTGCAGGTGCAATAACGCTGTCAAAATGAAGTTACTTTCGATTCATACACTGTTGCCAATTTACAAACTTCAAATCTTTGAAAAAAAAGTATTTTGTATTTGTATTTGTATTTTATTCACTTTCAGCGTAAACGACCAATACAAATACAAATACTTTAAATAAGAAACAGCCCAAATACAAATACCGAATAAAATACGTATTTTAAGTATTTTATTTTAAAATAATTTTATTTTAATACCCAAATACGATACACTGATTCACATTGAATACAAGTATATTCCATGCAGTTTACATATAGAAGTAAAAACTCATGGTATAACAGTGTATTCACATTGAATACAAGTATATTTGATGCTGTTTACATATAGAAGTAAAAACTCATGGTATAACAGTGTATTCACATTGAATACAAGGATATTTGATGCTGTTTACATATAGAAGTAAAAACTCATGGTATAACAGTGTAATCACATTGAATACAAGTATATTCCATGCAGTTTACATATAGAAGTAAAAACTCATGGTATAACAGTGTATTCACATTGAATACAAGTATATTTGATGCTGTTTACATATAGAAGTACAAACGCATAGTATAACAGTGTATTCACATTGAATACAAGTATATTTGATGCTGTTTACATATAGAAGTAAAAACTCATGGTATAACAGTGTATCACATTGAATACAAGTATATTTGATGCTGTTTACATATAGAAGTAAAAACTCATGGTATAACAGTGTATTCACATTGAATACAAGTATATTTGATGCAGTATACATATAGAAGTAAAAACTCATTGTATAACAGTGTATTCACATTGAATACAAGTATATTCCATGCAGTTTACATATAGAAGTAAAAACTCATGGTATAACAGTGTATTCACATTGAATACAAGTATATTCCATGCAGTTTACATATAGAAATAAAAACTCATAGTATAACAGTGTATTCACATTGAATACAAGTATATTCCATGCAGTTTACGTATAGAAGTAAAAACTCATGGTATAACAGTGTATTCACATTGAATACAAGTATATTCCATTCAGTTTACGTATAGAAGTAAAAACTCCTGGTAGAAAGGTGTTTTCACATTGAATACAAGTATATTTGATGCTGTTTACATATAGAAGTAAAAACTCATGGTATCCCGTACGAAAATGTAAGCTAGTCCCTTGTGAGGAACTAGGTAGCTGTCTGCTTTCATGCATACTGTTGCATAGATGGTTTCCCCTAGCATGGGTTTTCTCTGAAACATACTTGCTGTTTCCTGCTCTGCGCTTACTAGTTATCCACTAATATGCGCAGTTAAGGCGTAGGTAGGTATGATATGATGAGTAGGAAACGGACATACACTAGTGAGTTCTATATTTGCATGATCAGCTAGGGTTTTCACTAGCTTTAGTTCGTCTATATATATTACCTCCCTTCCCCCTCGTCGCTCAATAAATGAAATACAATAATTTGTTATTAATGCTACCTTTAATTTTATTAAGTGGTAACACTTTCTGGGTCTGACAGCAGATTAACATGGGTTACATAAATGGGGTTACAATTTGGAAAGACAAATTTTTAAAACATTAATTAAGATAACACCCCAAATAAGAACACCCCAGTTTCGAAACAACAAATAGTTAAGAGATCCATCAATCCGATAAAAAAATGATTGAATAACTGAGTCATGGATTGTGATGGGAGCTAGGTTAAAAATTAAAAACCACAACAGGCAAATTCTATTTGCCTAGATATGGTGAAATCGCATGAAATCGTGACTTTAGGAATGACTAATTTGCAGAATCTTCGTTGGCTTCATCTACGGTGTTTACGCCAGGTTCCAAATCCGTTGTGTTGATTGCCAGAATGGCCCTAGTCTCGGTCGACAATTTTGAGCGTATTGCAACTCTCACATCCTTTGGTTTGATCACTTGGTTGTGATAAGACTTCCATGCTTGAATCATGAATACTGAAAACGAATAGAAACGTTTTAATTTATCTTGAAACAGCTGGACCAAAAAAAACTTACGAGTTATAGCTAAAACATCTTCCCTGGGCAAACCAGGCTTAACCGGTGTTGGCGGCGTGTTTCCGACTTTCTTTGCCCTAGGGGCCATTCCGGTCAACGTGTGATTACTCATAAACACACGGGTGTAAATGGATTCCATAATTTTGTTGACCATCAGGTGGAGATTTCCGCTCGATAGCCTTCCAATAGTAATGGCAAATTTCAGATCAGATTTCTCGATTCTCAAATTGTGCCCTTGAACTAGTTGTACCTGTAAAACAAGGAATAATTAGTATGGCATGGCATTTTTTAAAATAATGAGTCGTTTACCATTACGTGCTCCCTTGACGTTGAGTGTCTTGAGACGTTATGAGTGGCAGCAGTATTGTCTTCGTTCACGGAAACTCTCGTCGTTCCATTAACTGCCGAAAGTGCAGCAGTAATTCCTAGATAGAAAGTGGGATAGTTCACATTTCGTTCAAATAAAATGAGGACTTAATAGTTAATTTACTCTCAACCAAATTATCTGGATTTTTGCTCTGTAATTGAAGAATATCAGCTTTAAGGGATTCAATTTCCTCATCTTTTTCATCCAACTTGTGGTAAAGAAAACCATTTTCACTCTCAAGATCGCTGATTCGGTTTTTCATATCCAACATCTAAAAAAATGGTACAGTCAAGTCATGGGAATCAAAATTTTTCGGATATAAATATTTACCTGCTGATGACGAGAGGGTGTTGAATGGTTATTTACTAACACGGAACCACAGTTTTCTTCTGCCGTATTTTCCAAAGCTGTTAAAATGGTCGATGAACTAAGGGACGCAGAGGTGTTGCTTTTAGAAACACCAGTAGACGGTTTATGATACAAACTATCCTCATCATCATCTATGTTTTGTCTATCGGCGACATTTGAACCATCCGTTGAGTTTTCGTGATCACTTTCATCTAAAACAGTAAATCCACACATTAAAACAACTGTTTAAAAAAATAAACAAGTGGATTTTAACCTGATGACTCCTCGAACAAATCTTTCTGTGTATCGGCATCACTTTCTTCATTAAGCTGAGATGAAGAAGATAAGGAATGAGATTGTTCGACGTCTTCATTGTAATAAGTTAGTCTCTTTTTAGCAACAGGCATATGAGAATTATTCTTTACAGTATCAGCTTTTTTCTTTAAAGATGCTTCTTCAGCCTCTTTCTTTGCCTGCTGTTCAGCCTCTTTCTTTTCCTGTTCTTCAGCCTTTTTCTTTGCTTGTTCTTCAGCCCTTTTCTTTGTCACTTCTTCAGCCCTTTTCTTTGCCTGTTCATTAGCCTTTTTCTTTGCTTGTTCTTCAGCCTTTTCTTTGCCTCTTCTTCAGCCTTTTTTTGCCTCTTCATCAGCCCTGTTCTTTTCCTCTTCGTCAATTTTGTTGGATATTTCACCAGAAGCATCCATTTGTGTTCGAAGTTTTTCCATTTCCGACCGGCCAGTCGGTTTTTCTACATTTTGGGAAAAGAAAAGACATTCATAATGAATAAAACAGTAGCTTTCAGAATGTATCAGATCGTTACTTGAAAATTCATGAATTGTGGCCACAAGGACTTGTCTTTTGCCGTTTAAGTTCTCTAGCCTGAAAAAGAAAACCAGCATGTTTATTCCTAAAAGTATTTTCTTTAATTAAATAGAAGAAGGAATACCTGATTTTAATCTCATCCTTAGAATCCATTAGACTTTGAATTTTGTCGAGAAGAACTAAATTCTCTAATGGTAACTTAGGCAGCGATATCATCCCAGCAGTTCCAACAGTGTAGTCCCCAGTGGACTTAACTTTGAACAAAATGTGGATGCTATCCAAGTAAGAACTCTTCTTAGAAGACATTTTGAATGACCTAATATATTTTAAAATCAGAATGAAACCAATGGGACAGTTAACATTTGGGTTGCAGATGTAGCTTCTCAACATATACTCGCATATACTTATCGATAAAAGACATATTTGTAACTCATAAAACATATTTACCTGGGTCAACGCCAGGACAATTCACAATTTAGGAGAAAAAGCACTTTTATATTCTGCCTACACGAAAACGTGTTAAAAATGGCTTGCACAGATTCAAGTAAAGGTGCTGTAGCGTGCAATCAGCTGATTCCCTTCCCGCGACAAGTGAGACAACTATGATCGATTCCGAAAGCATCCCTAAACACAGACATTTGACAATCGGACAATCGGCTGCTGCCTTTTTGCGATGACACACTAATTCATTTCATCGTCTACGTTAGTTAACTGACTTTGCACAAGTGATAGGTTTGTTTGTTTCGACAGTGATTTAGTGAAAAAACATGGCTCAGCGGAGTGACGATGACAACAACGTTTGTAAGCGAAAGCGTCTTACCGGGAGCTCTAAGTGGACAATGAATGCTATTTCACGACACATAGCTGAACGTCAGGCCAATTTAGACATCGAAAATATGGTTATGTTACAGCAAGACCAATCCAGCGAAAAAATTTGTGGCAGTATAAGTCCGATGGATTTGGAAGTTTCTCCAATATATGTGGTTAGTAAATATAAATTACCTAAAAGACTGATGTATGTTATTCTATTTCCTTATATTGAACAAGGAATCGGATTTCTCACAAGAGCCAAAGAATATGAAGGCTTCTTTTTTCTTTAATGATGAAATGGAACTGCAAGGTACAGGTTCATGAAAAATATTATTCAAATGCGTTAGTTATTTATACTTCTTACAACAAAAGATATCGCCGAAAACCAGGTGTTGTCAACTCCCACTCAATTAATAGGATTTTCCCCTGATGTTGAATCCACTTTGATGGAATCTGAATTCCCAGAGGCAGAGTTTGACGAGGAGTTCAACATTATTGATGAAGATGATAATGAAGATCCAGATGAGGAAGATCTTGAACTATGCGTAAGAAAACTATTCACAGCAGTGGCAAACTACTTATTCCTGGGGCAAACTATACTTAAAAACACGATTTAATTAGTTTTCCTGCTTAAATACCGCAAATCTAGTAGTGGTTATTGCTGTGATATTATGGAGTTTTTAGGCGTGATATCCTTTTGTTTGTTGATACGCAGCACTTTGGCTCATTTTTTGCCTTTTTGACAGCATTTGAACTAATCTTTTTTCTTCTAAAGAATTTTTATAAAATACAGATAATTCAGATGAAGCTTCAGGAGAAAAATCCTCAATTTTTTCACAAAATTTCATTTAACGTGAGCGTTCACGAAAAAAAAGTTAAAGTACAAGACGTCATTGCGAGAAGGCGTAAGCCTAGGCTCTGTGAACAAAATTTAAATTACTTGATTTCGACTCTTTTTAGCTACAAATTATAAGACCCTAATGTATAAGATGCATTGTACCAATGCTTACTTTTTTTTACCATTCTGAATCCTATTTAACTTTGGTCAAAAGAGAATCCGCCGCTACCACCTCTGATCCAGTTGCGTTACAATATGTGGCACCTTACACTGGTTGTAGTATTGGCGAGTATTTCCGTTCCTCATCACATATCTTTAGCTGATGGCACATATAATGGTCGTCAAGTTATTGTCCAGAAGCAAGAAAAAGATGAAGAAGTAGCATAAACCACAATGACTTGTAAAATCCAGTGTTAAAGCTACCTATTATACTATCTTATCTGGAAGCTGAAAGATTAGGGCAGTTAAGTCAGTGTGTGATTGATAAATGTTGAAAGCACATTTTTATAAAATTCCATTTTATTTCTGGTATCTCTAAATATATAGCGAGGATTACAAACCCTTGTAAAGTTTCCTCTATAATACCTACTTAATTGGGTACCCAAAAACACTCATGATCATAGTAAATTTCTTAAACCATCGGTCTACGTTTTTTAGTAATCTCCATAGACTGATTACTTTTCCAATCTCTAATTAACTGATGATTACCAGACAACAAAACACTTGGAACTTCTCTGTTTTTGGATTATTTTACCTTTTTCATTAACATCAGTTCGGATATTACTAATTACCTTCCTATAATCACCATCTGGTACAAAACAAATATCTTGAAGTCAAGATTTGATCTTACAGACCCCATAAATTAACTTATTAGATTGTCAGATAAATTTTGACTGTCGTCCACAGGGCGATATTTCTTAATAAAATACCATATTAGTGGAATCATTGCTACATCCATGATTAATAAGAGAGTATTAACACTCATAATCGTTTCCAAAGATATAGATGTGATAAGAGGAACAAAACTATTCATCACTATAAAAGGTATGACATATGTCATGTAGGAAAAGCCACTAACTATAGACCCGTAGGTGAATCTAAAAATTTTATAGAAACGGCAGATTGCTCAGAAGGAAAGAGAAAATAGTAATTTATATATTACAGTTACTGAAGTTGAGGGGAAGTAAAATATGGGGCAAAAAGTTTCTGCAAAATTTTGTTCAATTGTTGGTGTATTGTAATACATGCTAAGACTCATAAACCTACTAAGAGTTTCTACTATAGTTTTCCTACTAGTATTCATTTATTTATTGCTTCATCTATTGCTATGGCACTTTTTACCCTGCCACTGTATTACGGACTCTTGGTATAGAAATAATACTGATCTAAATCAGTATTATGCTAGAAATACTGATGCATTCATAAAAACGATTTTAAGAAGTTTTGTTCCACGAATAAGTAGTTTGCCACCTGTGTATATAGCTCACTTGTTGTGTTTCCTTTTAATCATAGAATAACGTCTTGAATTGTGTATATCTAGGAGAAAGCGGGAAATGAATTTGATCGCATTCAAATTGTACGATTACTTTCAGCTGCATTCTATTTGAAACATGGTTTGTCTAAGTCAGGCCTTGGTGATTTTCTTGACATTTTAAATGTTTCTTCTGGGCTTAATCAAGACGACGAGCTTAGAAGTCCATATATGTTTATGAAAAGATATGGGCTTTTAAAAGGCGACCTGAAAAGAATTTATCCGTGTTCTACATGCTCCAAGACACTGAAAAACGGCGAGAGTGGATATCCGACAGAAATTCAGCCCTGTGGTCACAATTATTGCAAGGAAACATCAGACAAATGCTACACTCTGTTGCTCCCCGTTGAAGAACAAGTGAGATTTTTTCTCCGTCACCATGGAATAAAAAAATTCCACAAGAAACTCTTGATCAAGATAGAAAAGGCGACGTCTTTACTGGGGATCGTTACAAGCAGTACGTGAAAGACGGTCTCATCAACGAGCGAACAGTAACCATGCAAATTAACACAGATGGCGCTCAAAAATTTAAATCGAGTAAATATTCCTTCTGGCCCTTTATGGGTACTGTAAACGAAACGGGTTATAAAACCCGACGATCAAATGTCATTTTAATGGCTATTTGGTTTGGTAACAAGAAACCTCCAAGAAACGTATTTGTGGATCCTTGCGTCGATGTATTAAATCAACTTTGCTCGACTGGGGTTGAGTGTGATAATATAAAATACATAATACGGCCAGTCATTGTGACTGTGGACACGATTGCCCGACCAATTCTTCGAAACACAATGCAATTTAATGGTGCATATGGGTGTGATTTTTGCTTGCATCCCGGTATTTCTTTAAAAAAGTATGGGTTCAATAATTTATTTTACAGTCGTTTCCATTTATTATTTTCAGGAAAATCAGTTAAAATTGGAAAAGGAAACACTCTTGTTTATTGTGAACAACCGAACGATTCCCAACCGAAGTATCCCTTGCGTTCTACTTTGCAATATCGGAATGATCTTGAAGTATTAGGCCCTTTTTTAAATCTTTTATTTCACACTTATTTCCCCATGTTTTGTATGAAACGTTACTAAAGAATATCTTTTGTAGGAAGCCATGAAAAGCGGCAAAACATTTCATGGGATAAAAGGGCCTACGTCACTTGCTGACATTGAAGGTTTTGATTTCATTGGAGCCTTCATCCCGGAGTACATGCATTGTATTTGTTTGGGTGTAATCCGCTATTTGATTCTCTTGTGGATATCCTCAACATACAGCAAAGAACCGTGGCACATCAGTAAGAATAAATTAACTATTTTCAACAAGCGCTTATCGCAAACGAAACCCCCGTATGACATCACAAGAACTCCGAGGACTTTAGAAACGATTAAGTATTGGAAAGCCTCGGAATTTCGAGCATTTGCTCTCTATTATTTCCCCCTTCTGGAGGGCATTTTGCCCGAGCCATATTTTTCCCATTTCGCCAATTTATCATACGCTCTTTCAGTTCTGTTACAAGAGTCCGTCCCTACTAATTGTGTCAAAGATGTGGGTGTTCTTCTCGAAGACTTTGTTGAGAAAGTCGAATTATATTATGGGGAAAAGCACGTAAAATTTAATATCCATCTGTTGACGCATCTTTCAAAAAGTGTTTTAGACTGGGGCTGCTTGTGGGCCACATCTGCTTTTATACCGGAGTGGTTTAATGGTCAGTTGCAGGGGCTATCAAAAGGAACTCAGTCGGTTATTGAACAAATGGCGACTTCTTTTTTAATGAAAAATTCCATTCGCAATCAGGCCATAGACTTGTTAAAAAGTCAGACAGTCCCTCTTCCTACTTCGAAATTGATTCATAGAATGATTTGCTTGCCAAATCTATACGAAATCCAAAACTATAAACGTTTGAATGTTGAAGGGGATATTAGCCTTAGTCTGCTGGGTAAAAAAATAATGAGAAATCTTTCAATTGACGAGCAAAGTTATGTCGAAACTGCTTTACTTCACGAGGAAAACAACATTGGTTCAGGGGAAATTTCCAGAATGGTCGAAATGATAGAGAATACAGCTTGCGCTATTTATCCCAGAATTTGTTTTCGAAGTGGGAGCAATTCGACCTTCACTACATCCGCCTATGTGCGGTCAAAGAAGCGCATAAACTATTGCGCTCTCTTGAAAGATGGTCGTTTTTTTTCGTAGAAAATTTTGTTTTTATTGAAGGAGCGAAACCAAATTTCCAGGTGTTTATTTTTGGCCGACCCATGGGCCAGGAATTTAAAAGCACTTATTCTCCCGTCTTACCGGGCAAAGAATTCGAAAGTTTACCTGGTCAGACCACAAGATTGACAGGGTTGGGTGACTTGGAAGCAATACTGCCATATCAAATAATAAGAAAATGTGTAGTAGCAGCATGTAATTCCTTGCTTTCTTCCTTTATTGTTACGGCCCTAACAAATACCTTGGAAACTGATTAACAAAATGGCAAAATAATTTTTTTGAACTTTCAATATGTGTTCGTTTTTGGGGTTAATATATCGTTCATTATAGGGAATCTTTTCTTATCTTTTTTTGGGATAATCATTTCAAGGATAACAATAACCTGGTGCTCTTATCGACCTAAACATATTCGCATCGACGACTGCCCAGCGATAGGTAATTGCGATAACGATTTGTCATTCCGACTGCTGGCTGTATTTTTCTAATCGCTTCGACAATCGTCGATCAGTGCCGGGATTGGGAGCTCGGGTTTTAGCACGAACAGGTAACAACTTTTCCTTGTTTTGAAATCGACAGAAGGAAATTGCCGAGCATCGTTACGCGTGTCTTATATGGACATTGATGCAAAGGGGCGATGCAAGTCTGTAATAAAATTGCTAATTTAAGTCAGGAACATGTATGTTTTTAACTTATTTCATCAGTGTGTATGATAATGCGTACAAAGCATATAAACAACAACAGGCTGTACATTCGTATTTTACGTATATGCCCGTGTTAACTAGTAATAAGCTAGTTCTTGTTGGCATAAAACCCCTTATATTTCAGTAAGCATAGCGCTTATCAGTTTTCAGCACGTAACCAGTATAAATTCTCTAGCAAGTACAAAACTAAGTATTTACAGATATACCGCAAACCTGTTTTTTGCAAGTATGCGTATTCCTAATGAGTGCGCTAGCTAGATCCCCCTTCACCCGCCTAATTTTTCGTAAGGGATAACAGTGTATTCACATTGAATACAAGTATATTCCATGCAGTTTACATATAGAAGTAAAAACTCATGGTAAAACAGTGTATTCAAATTGAATACAAGTATATGTGATGCTGTTTACATATAGAAGTAAAAACTCATGGTATAACAGTGTATTCACATTGAATACAAGTATATTCTATGCAGTTTACGTATAGAAGTAAAAACTCATGGTATAACAGTGTATTCACATTGAATACAAGTATATTTGATGCTGTTTACATATAGAAATAAAAACTCATGGTATAACAGTGTATTCACATTGAATACAAGTATATTGGATGCAGTATACATATAGAAGTAAAAACTCATGGTATAACAGTGTATTCACATTGAATACAAGTATATTCCATGCAGTTTACATATAGAAGTAAAAATTCATGGTATAACAGTGTATTCACATTGAATACAAGTATATTCCATGCAGTTTACATATAGAAGTAAAAACTCATGGTATAACAGTGTATTCACATTGAATACAAGTATATTTGATGCTGTTTACATATAGAAGTAAAAACTCATGGTATAACAGTGTATTCACATTGAATACAAGTATATTTGATGCTGTTTACATATAGAAGTAAAAACTCATGGTATAACAGTGTATTCACATTGAATACAAGTATATTCCATGCAGTTTACTTATAGAAGTAAAAACTCATGGTATAAAGGTGTTTTCACATTGAATACAAGTATATTTGATGCTGTTTACATATAGAAGTAAAAACTCATGGTATAACAGTGTATTCACATTGAATACAAGTATATTTGATGCTGTTTACATATAGAAGTAAAAACTCATGGTATAACAGTTTATTCACATTGAATACAAGTATATTCCATGCAGTTTACGTATAGAAGTAAAAACTCATGGTATAATAGTGTATTCACATTGAATACAAGTATATTTGATGCTGTTTACATATAGAAGTAAAAACTCATGGTATAACAGTGTATTCACATTGAATACAAGTATATTTGATGCTGTTTACATATAGAAGTAAAAACTCATGGTATAACAGTGTATTCACATTGAATACAAGTATATTTGATGCTGTTTACATATAGAAGTAAAAACTCATGGTATAACAGTGTATACACATTGAATACAAGTATATTCCATGCAGTTTACATATAGAAGTAAAAACTTATGGTATAACAGTGTATTAACATTGAATACAAGTATATTTGATGCTGTTTACATAAAGAAGTAAAAACTCATGGTATAACAGTGTATTCGCATTGAATACAAGTATATTCCATGCAGTTTACGTATAGAAGTAAAAACTCATGGTATAAAGGTTTTTTCACATTGAATACAAGTATATTTGATGCTGTTTACATATAGAAGTAAAAACTCATGGTATAACAGTGTATTCACATTGAATACAAGTATATTCCATGCAGTTTACATATAGAAGTAAAAACTCATGGTATAACAGTGTATTCATATTGAATACAAGTATATTTGATGCTGTTTACATATAGAAGTAAAAACTCATGGTATAACAGTGTATTCACATTGAATACAAGTATATTTGATGCTGTTTACATATTGAAGTAAAAACTCATGGTATAACAGTGTATTCACATTGAATACAAGTATATTTGATGCTGTTTACATATAGAAGTAAAAACTCATGGTATAACAGTGTATTCACATTGAATACAAGTATATTTGATGCAGTATACATATAGAAGTAAAAACTCATTGTATCACAGTGTATTCACATTGAATACAAGTATATTCCATGCAGTTTATTTATAGAAGTAAAAACTCATGGTATAACAGTGTATTCACATTGAATACAAGTATATTCCATGCAGTTTACATATAGAAGTAAAAACTCATGGTATAACAGTGTATTGACATTGAATACAAGTATATTTGATGCTGTTTACATATTGAAGTAAAAACTCATGGTATAACAGTGTATTCACATTGAATACAAGTATATTTGATGCTGTTTACATATAGAAGTAAAAACTCATGGTATAACAGTGTATTCACATTGAATACAAGTATATTCCATGCAGTTTACATATAGAAGTAAAAACTCATGGTATAACAGTGTATTTACATTGAATACAAGTATATTCCATGCAGTTTACTTATAGAAGTAAAAACTCATGGTATAACAGTGTATTCACATTGAATACAAGTATATTCCATGCAGTTTACATATAGAAGTAAAAACTCATGGTATAACAGTGTATTCACATTGAATACAAGTATATTTGATGCTGTTTACATATAGAAGTAAAAACTCATGGTATAACAGTGTATTCACATTGAATACAAGTATATTTGATGCTGTTTACATATAGAAGGAAAAACTCATGGTATAACAGTGTATTAACATTGAATACAAGTATATTCCATGCAGTTTACATGTAGAAGTAAAAACTCATGGTATAACAGTGTATTCACATTGAATACAAGTATATTTGATGCTGTTTACATATAGAAGTAAAAACTCATGGTATAACAGTGTATTCACATTGAATACAAGTATATTTGATGCTGTTTACATATAGAAGGAAAAACTCATGGTATAACAGTGTATTAACATTGAATACAAGTATATTCCATGCAGTTTACATATAGAAGTAAAAACTCATGGTATAACAGTGTATTCACATTGAATACAAGTATATTTGATGCTGTTTACATATAGAAGTAAAAACTCATGGTATAACAGTGTATTCACATTGAATACAAGTATATTTGATGCTGTTTACATATAGAAGTAAAAACTCATGGTATAACAGTGTATTCACATTGAATACAAGTATATTCAATGCAGTTTACATATAGAAGTAAAAACTCATGGTATAACAGTGTATTCACATTGAATACAAGTATATTCCATGCAGTTTACATATAGAAGTAAAAACTCATGGTATAACAGTGTATTCACATTGAATACAAGTATATTTGATGCTGTTTACATATAGAAGTAAAAACTCATGGTATAACAGTGTATTCACATTGAATACAAGTATATTCCATGCAGTTTACATATAGAAGGAAAAACTCATGGTATAACAGTGTATTAACATTGAATACAAGTATATTCCATGCAGTTTACATATAGAAGTAAAAACTCATGGTATAACAGTGTATTCACATTGAATACAAGTATATTTGATGCTGTTTACATATAGAAGTAAAAACTCATGGTATAACAGTGTATTCACATTGAATACAAGTATATTCCATGCAGTTTACATATAGAAGGAAAAACTCATGGTATAACAGTGTATTAACATTGAATACAAGTATATTCCATGCAGTTTACATATAGAAGTAAAAACTCATGGTATAACAGTGTATTCACATTGAATACAAGTATATTTGATGCTGTTTACATATAGAAGTAAAAACTCATGGTATAACAGTGTATTCACATTGAATACAAGTATATTCCATGCAGTTTACATATAGAAGTAAAAACTCATGGTATAACAGTGTATTCACTTTGAATAAAAGTATATTCCATGCAGTTTACATATAGAAGTAAAAACTCATGGTATAACAGTGTATTCACATTGAATACAAGTTTATTTGATGCTGTTTACATATAGAAGTAAAAACTCATGGTATAACAGTGTATTCACATTGAATACAAGTATATTCCATACAGTTTACGTATAGAAGTAAAAACTCATGGTATAACAGTGTATTCACATTGAATACAAGTATATTACATGCCGTTTACATATAGAAGTAAAAACTCATGGTATAACAGTGTATTCACATTTAATACAAGTATATTCCATGCAGTTTACGTATAGAAGTAAAAACTCATGGTATAACAGTGTATTCACATTGAATACAAGTATATTTGATGCGGTTTACATATAAAAGTAGAAACTCATGGTATAACAGTGTATTCACATTGAATACAAGTATATTTGATGCTGTTTACAGATTGAAGTAAAAACTCATGGTATAAAAGTGTATTCACATTGAATACAAGTATATTTGATGCTGTTTACATATAGAAGTAAAAACTCATGGTATAACAGTGTATTCACATTGAATACAAGTATATTGGATGCAGTATACATATAGAAGTAAAAACTCATGGTATAACAGTGTATTCACATTGAATACAAGTATATTCTATGCAGTTTACATATAGAAGTAAAAACTCATGGTATAACAGTGTATTCACATTGAATACAAGTATATTCCATGCAGTTTACATATAGAAGTAAAAACTCATGGTATAACAGTGTATTCACATTGAATACAAGTATATTCCATGCAGTTTACGTATAGAAGTAAAAACTCATGGTATAACAGTGTATTCACATTGAATACAAGTATATTTGATGCTGTTTACATATAGAAGTAAAAACTCATGGTATAACAGTGTATTCACATTAAATACAAGTATGTTTGATGCTGTTTACATATAGAAGTAAAAACTCATGGTATAACAGTGTATTCACATTGAATACAAGTATATTCCATGCAGTTTACATATAGAAGTAAAAACTCATGGTATAACAGTGTATTCACATTGAATACAAGTATATTCGATGCAGTTTACATATAGAAGTAAAAACTCATAGTATAACAGTGTATTCACATTGAATACAAGTATATTCCATGCAGTTTACGTATAGAAGTAAAAACTCATGGTATAACAGTGTATTCACATTGAATACAAGTATATTTGATGCTGTTTACATATAGAAGTAAAAACTCATGGTAGAACAGTGTATTCACATTGAATACAAGTATGTTTGATGCTGTTTACATATAGAAGTAAAAACTCATGGTATAACAGTGTATTCACATTGAATACAAGTATATTTGATGCTGTTTACATATAGAAGTAAAAACTCATGGTATAACAGTGTATTCACATTGAATAAAAGTATATTCCATGCAGTTTACGTATAGAAGTAAAAATTCATGGTATAACAGTGTATTCACATTGAATACAAGTATATTACATGCCGTTTACATATAGAAGTAAAAACTCATGGTATAACAGTGTATTCACATTTAATACAAGTATATTCCATGCAGTTTACGTATAGAAGTAAAAACTCATGGTATAACAGTGTATTCACATTGAATGCAAGTATATTTGATGCGGTTTACATATAAAAGTGAAAACTCATGGTATAACAGTGTATTCACATTGAATACAAGTATATTTGATGCTGTTTACAGTATGAAGTAAAAACTCATGGTATAACAGTGTATTCACATTGAATACAAGTATATTTGATGCAGTTTACATATAGAAGTAAAAACTCATGGTATAACAGTGTATTCACATTGAATACAAGTATATTTGATGCTGTTTACATATAGAAGTAAAATCTCATGGTATAACAGTGTATTCACATTGAATACAAGTATATTCCATGCAGTTTACATATAGAAGTAAAAACTCATGGTATAACAGTGTATTCACATTGAATACAAGTATATTTGATGCTGTTTACATATAGAAGTAAAAACTCATGGTATAACAGTGTATTCACATTGAATACAAGTATATTCCATGCAGTTTACATATAGAAGTAAAAACTCATGGTATAACAGTGTATTCACATTGAATACAAGTATATTCCATGCAGTTTACATATAGAAGTAAAAACTCATGGTATAACAGTGTATTCACATTGAATACAAGTATATTTGATGCTGTTTACATATAGAAGTAAAAACTCATGGTATAACAGTGTATTGACTGTATTCACATTGAATACAAGTATATTCCATGCAGTTTACGTATAGAAGTAAAAACTCATGGTATAACAGTGTATTCACATTGAATACAAGTATATTCCATGCAGTTTACATATAGAAGTAAAAACTCATGGTATAACAGTGTATTCACATTGAATACAAGTATATTCCATGCAGTTTACATATAGAAGTAAAAACTCATGGTATAACAGTGTATTCACATTGAATACAAGTATATTCCATGCAGTTTACATATAGAAGTAAAAACTCATGGTATAACAGTGTATTCACATTGAATACAAGTATATTTGATGCAGTTTACATATAGAAGTAAAAACTCATGGTATAACAGTGTATTCACATTGAATACAAGTATATTCCATGCAGTTTACATATAGAAATAAAAACTCATGGTATAACAGTGTATTCACATTGAATACAAGTATATTTGATGCTGTTTACATATAGAAGTAAAAACTCATGGTATAACAGTGTATTCACATTGAATACAAGTATATTCCATGCAGTTTACATATAGAAGTAAAAACTCATGGTATAACAGTGTATTCACATTGAATACAAGTATATTCTATGCAGTTTACATATAGAAGTAAAAACTCATGGTATAACAGTGTATTCACATTGAATACAAGTATATTTGATGCTGTTTACATATAGAAGTAAAAACTCATGGTATAACAGTGTATTCACATTGAATACAAGTATATTCCATGCAGTTTACATATAGAAGTAAAAACTCATGGTATAACAGTGTATTCACATTGAATACAAGTATATTCCATGCAGTTTACATATAGAAGTAAAAACTCATGGTATAACAGTGTATTCACATTGAATACAAGTATATTCCATGCAGTTTACATATAGAAGTAAAAACTCATGGTATAACAGTGTATTCACATTGAATACAAGTATATTTGATGCTGTTTACATATAGAAGTAAAAACTCATGGTATAACAGTGTATTCACATTGAATACAAGTATATTTGATGCTGTTTACATATAGAAGTAAAAACTCATGGTATAACAGTGTATTCACATTGAATACAAGTATATTCCATGCAGATTACATATAGAAGTAAAAACTCATGGTATAACAGTGTATTCACATTGAATACAAGTATATTTGATGCTGTTTACATATAGAAGTAAAAACTCATGGTATAACAGTGTATTCACATTGAATACAAGTATATTCCATGCAGTTTACATATAGAAGTAAAAACTCATGGTATAACAGTGTATTCACATTGAATACAAGTATATTTGATGCTGTTTACATATAGAAGTAAAAACTCATGGTATAACAGTGTATTCACATTGAATACAAGTATATTCCATGCAGTTTACATATAGAAGTAAGAACTCATGGTATAACAGTGTATTCACATTGAATACAAGTATATTACATGCTGTTTACATATAGAAGTAAAAACTCATGGTATAACAGTGTATTCACATTGAATACAAGTATATTCCATGCAGTTTACATATAGAAGTAAAAACTCATGGTATAACAGTGTATTCACATTGAATACAAGTATATTTGATGCGGTTTACATATAGAAGTAAAAACTCATGGTATAACAGTGTATTCACATTGAATACAAGTATATTTGATGCTGTTTACATATAGAAGTAAAAACTCATGGTATAACAGTGTATTCACATTGAATACAAGTATATTTGATGCAGTTTACATATAGAAGTAAAAACTCATGGTATAACAGTGTATTCACATTGAATACAAGTATATTTGATGCTGTTTACATATAGAAGTAAAAACTCATGGTATAACAGTGTATTCACATTGAATACAAGTATATTCCATGCAGTTTACATATAGAAGTAAAAACTCATGGTATAACAGTGTATTCACATTGAATACAAGTATATTTGATGCTGTTTACATATAGAAGTAAAAACTCATGGTATAACAGTGTATTCACATTGAATACAAGTATATTTGATGCTGTTTACATATAGAAGTAAAAACTCATGGTATAACAGTGTATTCACATTGAATACAAGTATATTCCATGCAGTTTACATATAGAAGTAAAAACTCATGGTATAACAGTGTATTCACATTGAATACAAGTATATTTGATGCTGTTTACATATAGAAGTAAAAACTCATGGTATAACAGTGTATTCACATTGAATACAAGTATATTCCATGCAGTTTACATATAGAAGTAAAAACTCATGGTATAACAGTGTATTCACATTGAATACAAGTATATTTGATGCTGTTTACATATAGAAGTAAAAACTCATGGTATAACAGTGTATTCACATTGAATACAAGTATATTCCATGCAGTTTACATATAGAAGTAAAAACTCATGGTATAACAGTGTATTCACATTGAATACAAGTATATTTGATGCTGTTTACATATAGAAGTAAAAACTCATGGTATAACAGTGTATTCACATTGAATACAAGTATATTCCATGCAGTTTACATATAGAAGTAAAAACTCATGGTATAACAGTGTATTCACATTGAATACAAGTATATTCCATGCAGTTTACATATAGAAGTAAAAACTCATGGTATAACAGTGTATTCACATTGAATACAAGTATATTCCATGCAGTTTACATATAGAAGTAAAAACTCATGGTATAACAGTGTATTCACATTGAATACAAGTATATTTGATGCTGTTTACATATAGAAGTAAAAACTCATGGTATAACAGTGTATTCACATTGAATACAAGTATATTTGATGCTGTTTACATATAGAAGTAAAAACTCATGGTATAACAGTGTATTCACATTGAATACAAGTATATTCCATGCAGTTTACATATAGAAGTAAAAACTCATGGTATAACAGTGTATTCACATTGAATACAAGTATATTTGATGCTGTTTACATATAGAAGTAAAAACTCATGGTATAACAGTGTATTCACATTGAATACAAGTATATTCCATGCAGTTTACATATAGAAGTAAAAACTCATGGTATAACAGTGTATTCACATTGAATACAAGTATATTTGATGCTGTTTACATATAGAAGTAAAAACTCATGGTATAACAGTGTATTCACATTGAATACAAGTATATTCCATGCAGTTTACATATAGAAGTAAAAACTCATGGTATAACAGTGTATTCACATTGAATACAAGTATATTTCATGCTGTTTACATATAGAAGTAAAAACTCATGGTATAACAGTGTATTCACATTGAATACAAGTATATTCCATGCAGTTTACATATAGAAGTAAAAACTCATGGTATAACAGTGTATTCACATTGAATACAAGTATATTCGATGCAGTTTACATATAGAAGTAAAAACTCATGGTATAACAGTGTATTCACATTGAATACAAGTATATTTGATGCTGTTTACATATAGAAGTAAAAACTCATGGTATAACAGTGTATTCACATTGAATACAAGTATATTTGATGCAGTTTACATATAGAAGTAAAAACTCATGGTATAACAGTGTATTCACATTGAATACAAGTATATTTGATGCTGTTTACATATAGAAGTAAAAACTCATGGTATAACAGTGTATTCACATTGAATACAAGTATATTCCATGCAGTTTACATATAGAAGTAAAAACTCATGGTATAACAGTGTATTCACATTGAATACAAGTATATTTGATGCTGTTTACATATAGAAGTAAAAACTCATGGTATAACAGTGTATTCACATTGAATACAAGTATATTTGATGCTGTTTACATATAGAAGTAAAAACTCATGGTATAACAGTGTATTCACATTGAATACAAGTATATTCCATGCAGTTTACATATAGAAGTAAAAACTCATGGTATAACAGTGTATTCACATTGAATACAAGTATATTTGATGCTGTTTACATATAGAAGTAAAAACTCATGGTATAACAGTGTATTCACATTGAATACAAGTATATTCCATGCAGTTTACATATAGAAGTAAAAACTCATGGTATAACAGTGTATTCACATTGAATACAAGTATATTCCATGCAGTTTACATATAGAAGTAAAAACTCATGGTATAACAGTGTATTCACATTGAATACAAGTATATTCCATGCAGTTTACATATAGAAGTAAAAACTCATGGTATAACAGTGTATTCACATTGAATACAAGTATATTTGATGCTGTTTACATATAGAAGTAAAAACTCATGGTATAACAGTGTATTCACATTGAATACAAGTATATTTGATGCTGTTTACATATAGAAGTAAAAACTCATGGTATAACAGTGTATTCACATTGAATACAAGTATATTCCATGCAGTTTACATATAGAAGTAAAAACTCATGGTATAACAGTGTATTCACATTGAATACAAGTATATTTGATGCTGTTTACATATAGAAGTAAAAACTCATGGTATAACAGTGTATTCACATTGAATACAAGTATATTCCATGCAGTTTACATATAGAAGTAAAAACTCATGGTATAACAGTGTATTCACATTGAATACAAGTATATTTGATGCTGTTTACATATAGAAGTAAAAACTCATGGTATAACAGTGTATTCACATTGAATACAAGTATATTCCATGCAGTTTACATATAGAAGTAAAAACTCATGGTATAACAGTGTATTCACATTGAATACAAGTATATTCATATGCTGTTTACATATAGAAGTAAAAACTCATGGTATAACAGTGTATTCACATGAATACAAGTATATTCCATGCAGTTTACATATAGAAGTAAAAACTCATGGTATAACAGTGTATTCACATTGAATACAAGTATATTTGATGCGGTTTACATATAGAAGTAAAAACTCATGGTATAACAGTGTATTCACATTGAATACAAGTATATTTGATGCTGTTTACATATAGAAGTAAAAACTCATGGTATAACAGTGTATTCACATTGAATACAAGTATATTTGATGCAGTTTACATATAGAAGTAAAAACTCATGGTATAACAGTGTATTCACATTGAATACAAGTATATTTGATGCTGTTTACATATAGAAGTAAAAACTCATGGTATAACAGTGTATTCACATTGAATACAAGTATATTCCATGCAGTTTACATATAGAAGTAAAAACTCATGGTATAACAGTGTATTCACATTGAATACAAGTATATTTGATGCTGTTTACATATAGAAGTAAAAACTCATGGTATAACAGTGTATTCACATTGAATACAAGTATATTTGATGCTGTTTACATATAGAAGTAAAAACTCATGGTATAACAGTGTATTCACATTGAATACAAGTATATTCCATGCAGTTTACATATAGAAGTAAAAACTCATGGTATAACAGTGTATTCACATTGAATACAAGTATATTTGATGCTGTTTACATATAGAAGTAAAAACTCATGGTATAACAGTGTATTCACATTGAATACAAGTATATTCCATGCAGTTTACATATAGAAGTAAAAACTCATGGTATAACAGTGTATTCACATTGAATACAAGTATATTCCATGCAGTTTACATATAGAAGTAAAAACTCATGGTATAACAGTGTATTCACATTGAATACAAGTATATTTGATGCTGTTTACATATAGAAGTAAAAACTCATGGTATAACAGTGTATTCACATTGAATACAAGTATATTCCATGCAGTTTACATATAGAAGTAAAAACTCATGGTATAACAGTGTATTCACATTGAATACAAGTATATTTGATGCTGTTTACATATAGAAGTAAAAACTCATGGTATAACAGTGTATTCACATTGAATACAAGTATATTGGATGCAGTTTACATATAGAAGTAAAAACTCATGGTATAACAGTGTATTCACATTGAATACAAGTATATTCCATGCAGTTTACATATAGAAGTAAAAACTCATGGTATAACAGTGTATTCACATTGAATACAAGTATATTCCATGCAGTTTACATATAGAAGTAAAAACTCATGGTATAACAGTGTATTCACATTGAATACAAGTATATTCCATGCAGTTTACATATAGAAGTAAAAACTCATGGTATAACAGTGTATTCACATTGAATACAAGTATATTTGATGCTGTTTACATATAGAAGTAAAAACTCATGGTATAACAGTGTATTCACATTGAATACAAGTATATTCCATGCAGTTTACATATAGAAGTAAAAACTCATGGTATAACAGTGTATTCACATTGAATACAAGTATATTTGATGCTGTTTACATATAGAAGTAAAAACTCATGGTATAACAGTGTATTCACATTGAATACAAGTATATTTGATGCTGTTTACATATAGAAGTAAAAACTCATGGTATAACAGTGTATTCACATTGAATACAAGTATATTTGATGCTGTTTACATATAGAAGTAAAAACTCATGGTATAACAGTGTATTCACATTGAATACAAGTATATTCGATGCAGTTTACATATAGAAGTAAAAACTCATGGTATAACAGTGTATTCACATTGAATACAAGTATATTCCATGCAGTTTACATATAGAAGTAAAAACTCATGGTATAACAGTGTATTCACATTGAATACAAGTATATTCCATGCAGTTTACATATAGAAGTAAAAACTCATGGTATAACAGTGTATTCACATTGAATACAAGTATATTTGCATGCTGTTTACATATAGAAGTAAAAACTCATGGTATAACAGTGTATTCACATTGAATACAAGTATATTTGATGCAGTTTACATATAGAAGTAAAAACTCATGGTATAACAGTGTATTCACATTGAATACAAGTATATTCCATGCAGTTTACATATAGAAGTAAAAACTCATGGTATAACAAGTGTATTCACATTGAATACAAGTATATTCCATGCAGTTTACATATAGAAAGTAAAAACTCATGGTATAACAGTGTATTCACATTGAATACAAGTATATTTGATGCTGTTTACATATAGAAGTAAAAACTCATGGTATAACAGTGTATTCACATTGAATACAAGTATATTCCATGCAGTTTACACATAGAATAAAAAAACTCATGGTATAACAGTGTATTCACATTGAATACAAGTATATTCAATGCAGTTTACATATAGAAATAAAAACTCATGGTATAACAGTGTATTCACATTGAATACAAGTTATATTCCATGCAGTTTACATATAGAAGTAAAAACTCATGGTATAACAGTGTATTCACATTGAATACAAGTATATTCCATGCAGTGTACATATAGAAGTAAAAACTCATGGTATAACAGTGTATTCACATTGAATACAAGTATATTTGATGCTGTTTACATATAGAAGTAAAAACTCATGGTATAACAGTGTATTCACATTGAATACAAGTATATTCGATGCAGTTTACATATAGAAGTAAAAACTCATGGTATAACAGTGTATTCACATTGAATACAAGTATATTTGATGCTGGTTTACATATAGAAGTAAAAACTCATGGTATAACAGTGTATTTCACATTGAATACAAGTATATTTGATGCTGTTTACATATAGAAGTAAAAACTCATGGTATAACAGTGTATTCACATTGAATACAAGTATATTCCATGCAGTTTACATATAGAAGTAAAAACTCATGGTATAACAGTGTATTCACATTGAATACAAGTATGAATTTGATGCTTGTTTACATATAGAAGTAAAAACTCATGGTATAACAGTGTATTCACATTGAATACAAGTATATTCCATGCAGTTTACATATAGAAGTAAAAACTCATGGTATAACAGTGTATTCACATTGAATACAAGTATATTTGATGCTGTTTACATATAGAAGTAAAAACTCATGGTATAACAGTGTATTCACATTGAATACAAGTATATTCCATGCAGTTTACATATAAATAAAAAACCTCATGGTATAACAGTGTATTCACATTGAATACAAGTATATTTCATGCTGTTTACATATAGAAGTAAAAACTCATGGTATAACAGTGTATTCACATTGAATACAAGTATATTCCATGCAGTTTACATATAGAAGTAAAAACTCATGGTATAACAGTGTATTCACATTGAATACAAGTATATTTGATGCGGTTTACATATATTAGTAAAAACTCATGGTATTACAGTGTATTCACATTGAACACAAGTATATTTTATGCTGTTTACATATAGAAGTAAAAACTCATGGTATAATACTGTATTCACATTGAATACAAGTATATTCCATGCAGTTTACATATAGAAGTAAAAACTCATGGTATAACAGTGTATTCACATTGAATACAAGTATATTTGATGGACTGTTTACATATAGAAGTAAAAACTCATGGTATAACAGTGTATTCACATTGAATACAAGTATATTCCATGCAGTTTACATATAGAAGTAAAAACTCATGGTATAACAGTGTATTCACATTGAATACAAGTATATTTGATGCTGTTTACATATAGAAGTAAAAACTCATGGTATAACAGTGTATTCACATTGAATACAAGTATATTTGATGCTGTTTACATATAGAAGTAAAAACTCATGGTATAACAGTGTATTCACATTGAATACAAGTATATTCCATGCAGTTTACATATAGAAGTAAAAACTCATGGTATAACAGTGTATTCACATTGAATACAAGTATATTTGATGCTGTTTACATATAGAAGTAAAAACTCATGGTATAACAGTGTATTCACATTGAATACAAGTATATTCCATGCAGTTTACATATAGAAGTAAAAACTCATGGTATAACAGTGTATTCACATTGAATACAAGTATATTCCATGCAGTTTACATATAGAAGTAAAAACTCATGGTATAACAGTGTATTCACATTGAATACAAGTATATTTCCATGCTGGTTTACATATAGAAGTAAAAACTCATGGTATAACAGTGTATTCACATTGAATACAAGTATATTCCATGCAGTTTACATATAGAAGTAAAAACTCATGGTATAACAGTGTATTCACATTGAATACAAGTATATTTGCATGCTGTTTACATATAGAAGTAAAAACTCATGGTATAACAGTGTATTCACATTGAATACAAGTATATTCGATGCAGTTTACATATAGAAGTAAAAACTCATGGTATAACAGTGTATTCACATTGAATACAAGTATATTCCATGCAGTTTACATATAGAAGTAAAAACTCATGGTATAACAGTGTATTCACATTGAATACAAGTATATTCCATGCAGTTTACATATAGAAGTAAAAACTCATGGTATAACAGTGTATTCACATTGAATACAAGTATATTCCATGCAGTTTACATATAGAAGTAAAAACTCATGGTATAACAGTGTATTCACATTGAATAAAAGTATATTTGATGCTGTTTACATATAGAAGTAAAAACTCATGGTATAACAGTGTATTCACATTGAATACAAGTATATTCCATGCAGTTTACATATAGAAGTAAAAACTCATGGTATAACAGTGTATTCACATTGAATACAAGTATATTCCATGCAGGTTTACATATAGAATAAAAACTCATGGTATAACAGTGTATTCACATTGAATACAAGTATATTCCATGCAGTTTACATATAGAAGTAAAAACTCATGGTATAACAGTGTATTCACATTGAATACAAGTATATTCCATGCAGTTTACATATAGAAGTAAAAACTCATGGTATAACAGTGTATTCACATTGAATACAAGTATAATTGCATGCTGTTTACATATAGAAGTAAAAACTCATGGTATAACAGTGTATTCACATTGAATACAAGTATATTCGATGCAGTTTACATATAGAAGTAAAAACTCATGGTATAACAGTGTATTCACATTGAATACAAGTATATTTCCATGCTGTTTACATATAGAAGTAAAAACTCATGGTATAACAGTGTATTCACATTGAATACAAGTATATTCGATGCAGTTTACATATAGAAGTAAAAACTCATGGTATAACAGTGTATTCACATTGAATACAAGTATATTTCATGCTGTTTACATATAGAAGTAAAAACTCATGGTATAACAGTGTATTCACATTGAATACAAGTATATTCCATGCAGTTTACATATAGAAGTAAAAACTCATGGTATAACAGTGTATTCACATTGAATACAAGTATATTCCATGCAGTTTACATATAGAAGTAAAAACTCATGGTATAACAGTGTATTCACATTGAATACAAGTATATTCCATGCAGTTTACATATAGAAGTAAAAACTCATGGTATAACAGTGTATTCACATTGAATACAAGTATATTTCGATGCTGGTTTACATATAGAAATAAAAACTCATGGTATAACAGTGTATTCACATTGAATACAAGTATATTTGATGCAGTTTACATATAGAAGTAAAAACTCATGGTATAACAGTGTATTCACATTGAATACAAGTATATTTGATGCTGTTTACATATAGAAGTAAAAACCTCATGGTATAACAGTGTATTCACATTGAATACAAGTATATTCCATGCAGTTTATACATAAAAAGATAAAAACTCATGGTATAACAGTGTATTCACATTGAATACAAGTATATTCCATGCAGTTTATACATATAGAAGTAAAAACTCATGGTATAACAGTGTATTCACATTGAATACAAGTATATTTGATGCTGTTTACATATAGAAGTAAAAACTCATGGTATAACAGTGTATTCACATTGAATACAAGTATATTTGATGCTGTTTACATATAGAAGTAAAAACTCATGGTATAACAGTGTATTCACATTGAATACAAGTATATTCGATGCAGTTTACATATAGAAGTAAAAACTCATGGTATAACAGTGTATTCACATTGAATACAAGTATATTCCATGCAGTTTACATATAGAAGTAAAAACTCATGGTATAACAGTGTATTCACATTGAATACAAGTATATTCCATGCAGTTTACATATAGAAGTAAAAACTCATGGTATAACAGTGTATTCACATTGAATACAAGTATATTCCATGCAGTTTACGTATAGAAGTAAAAACTCATGGTGTATAACAGTGTATTCACATTGAATACAAGTATATTTGCATGCTGTTTACATATAGAAGTAAAAACTCATGGTATAACAGTGTATTCACATTGAATACAAGTATATTCCATGCAGTTTACATATAGAAGTAAAAACTCATGGTATAACAGTGTATTCACATTGAATACAAGTATATTCCATGCAGTTTACATATAGAAGTAAAAACTCATGGTATAACAGTGTATTCACATTGAATACAAGTATATTCCATGCAGTTTACATATAGAAGTAAAAACTCATGGTATAACAGTGTATTCACATTGAATACAAGTATATTTGATGCTGTTTACATATAGAAGTAAAAACTCATGGTATAACAGTGTATTCACATTGAATACAAGTATATTTGATGCTGTTTACATATAGAAGTAAAAACTCATGGTATAACAGTGTATTCACATTGAATACAAGTATATTCCATGCAGTTTACATATAGAAGTAAAAACTCATGGTATAACAGTGTATTCACATTGAATACAAGTATATTTGATGCTGTTTACATATAGAAGTAAAAACTCATGGTATAACAGTGTATTCACATTGAATACAAGTATATTCCATGCAGTTTACATATAGAAGTAAAAACTCATGGTATAACAGTGTATTCACATTGAATACAAGTATATTCCATGCAGTTTACATATAGAAGTAAAAACTCATGGTATAACAGTGTATTCACATTGAATACAAGTATATTCCTATGCAGTTTACGTATAGAAGTAAAAACTCATGGTATAACAGTGTATTCACATTGAATACAAGTATATTTGATGCTGTTTACATATAGAAGTAAAAACTCATGGTATAACAGTGTATTCACATTGAATACAAGTATATTTGATGCTGTTTACATATAGAACTAAAAACTCATGGTATAACAGTGTATTCACATTGAATACAAGTATATTCCATGCAGTTTACATATAGAAGTAAAAACTCATGGTATAACAGTGTATTCACATTGAATACAGGTATATTTCATGCAGTTTACGTATAGAAGTAAAAACTCAT
>NW_025533271.1:0-60476 GCF_020631705.1 Daphnia magna | reverse complement strand
TAGTAAACTGCATGGAATATACTTGTATTCAATGTGAATACACTGTTATACCATGAGTTTTTACTTCTATATGTAAACTGCATGGAATATACTTGTATTCAATGTGAATACACTGTTATACCATGAGTTTTTACTTCTATATGTAAACTGCATGGAATATACTTGTATTCAATGTGAATACACTGTTATACCATGAGTTTTTACTTCTATATGTAAACTGCATGGAATATACTTGTATTCAATGTGAATACACTGTTATACCATGAGTTTTTACTTCTATATATAAACTAAGCATGAAATATACTTGTATTCAATGTGAATACACTGTTATACCATGAGTTTTTACTTCTATATGTAAACTGCATGAAATATACTTGTATTCAATGTGAATACACTGTTATACCATGAGTTTTTACTTCTATATGTAAACTGCATCAAATATACTTGTATTCAATGTGAATACACTGTTATACCATGAGTTTTTACTTCTATATGTAAAACTGCATGGAATATACTTGTATTCAATGTGAATACACTGTTATACCATGAGTTTTTACTTCTATATGTAAACTGCATGGAATATACTTGTATTCAATGTGAATACACTGTTATACCATGAGTTTTTACTTCTATATGTAAACTGCATGGAATATACTTGTATTCAATGTGAATACACTGTTATACCATGAGTTTTTACTTCTATATATAAACTGCATGGAATATACTTGTATTCAATGTGAATACACTGTTATACCATGAGTTTTTACTTCTATATGTAAACTGCATGAAATATACTTGTATTCAATGTGAATACACTGTTATACCATGAGTTTTTACTTCTATATGTAAACTGCATGGAATATACTTGTATTCAATGTGAATACACTGTTATACCATGAGTTTTTACTTCTATATGTAAACTGCATGGAATATACTTGTATTCAATGTGAATACACTGTTATACCATGAGTTTTTACTTCTATATGTAAACTGCATGGAATATACTTGTATTCAATGTGAATACACTGTTATACCATGAGTTTTTACTTCTATATGTAAAACTGCATGGAAATATACTTGTATTCAATGTGAATACACTGTTATACCATGAGTTTTTACTTCTATATGTAAACTGCATCAAATATACTTGTATTCAATGTGAATACACTGTTATACCATGAGTTTTTACTTCTATATGTAAACTGCATGGAATATACTTGTATTCAATGTGAATACACTGTTATACCATGAGTTTTTACTTCTATATGTAAACTGCATGGAATATACTTGTATTCAATGTGAATACACTGTTATACCATGAGTTTTTACTTCTATATATAAACTGCATCAAATATACTTGTATTCAATGTGAATACACTGTTATACCATGAGTTTTTACTTCTATATGTAAACTGCATGGAATATACTTGTATTCAATGTGAATACACTGTTATACCATGAGTTTTTACTTCTATATGTAAACAGCATCAAATATACTTGTATTCAATGTGAATACACTGTTATACCATGAGTTTTTACTTCTATATGTAAACTGCATGGAATATACTTGTATTCAATGTGAATACACTGTTATACCATGAGTTTTTACTTCTATATGTAAACTGCATCGAAATATACTTGTATTCAATGTGAATACACTGTTATACCATGAGTTTTAACTTCTATATGTAAACAGCATCAAATATACTTGTATTCAATGTGAATACACTGTTATACCATGAGTTTTTACTTCTATATGTAAACTGCATCGGAATATACTTGTATTCAATGTGAATACACTGTTATACCATGAGTTTTTACTTCTATATGTAAACTGCATCAAATATACTTGTATTCAATGTGAATACACTGTTATACCATGAGTTTTTACTTCTATATGTAAACTGCATCAAATATACTTGTATTCAATGTGAATACACTGTTATACCATGAGTTTTTACTTCTATATGTAAACTGCATGGAATATACTTGTATTCAATGTGAATACACTGTTATACCATGAGTTTTTACTTCTATATGTAAACTGCATGGAATATACTTGTATTCAATGTGAATACACTGTTATACCATGAGTTTTTACTTCTATATGTAAACTGCATCGAATATACTTGTATTCAATGTGAATACACTGTTATACCATGAGTTTTTACTTCTATATGTAAACTGCATGAAATATACTTGTATTCAATGTGAATACACTGTTATACCATGAGTTTTTACTTCTATATATAAACTGCATGGAATATACTTATATTCAATGTGAATACACTGTTATACCATGAGTTTTTACTTCTATATGTAAACTGCATGGAATATACTTGTATTCAATGTGAATACACTGTTATACCATGAGTTTTTACTTCTATATGTAAACTGCATGGAATATACTTGTATTCAATGTGAATACACTGTTATACCATGAGTTTTACCTTCTATATGTAAACTGCATGGAATATACTTGTATTCAATGTGAATACACTGTTATACCATGAGTTTTTACTTCTATATGTAAACTGCATGGCAAATATACTTGTATTCAATGTGAATACACTGTTATACCATGAGTTTTTACTTCTATATGTAAACTGCATCAAATATACTTGTATTCAATGTGAATACACTGTTATACCATGAGTTTTTACTTCTATATGTAAACTGCATGGAATATACTTGTATTCAATGTGAATACACTTGTTATACCATGAGTTTTTACTTCTATATGTAAACTGCATGGAATATACTTGTATTCAATGTGAATACACTGTTATACCATGAGTTTTTACTTCTATATGTAAACTGCATCGAATATACTTGTATTCAATGTGAATACACTGTTATACCATGAGTTTTTACTTCTATATGTAAACTGCATGGAATATATACTTGTATTCAATGTGAATACACTGTTATACCATGAGTTTTTACTTCTATATGTAAACTGCATGGAATATACTTGTATTCAATGTGAATACACTGTTATACCATGAGTTTTTACTTCTATATGTAAACTGCATCAGAATATACTTGTATTCAATGTGAATACACTGTTATACCATGAGTTTTTACTTCTATATATAAACTGCATCAAATATACTTGTATTCAATGTGAATACACTGTTATTCCATGAGTTTTTAGCTTCTATATGTAAACTGCATGGAATATACTTGTATTCAATGTGAATACACTGTTATACCATGAGTTTTTACTTCTATATGTAAACTGCATCAAATATACTTGTATTCAATGTGAATACACTGTTATACCATGAGTTTTTACTTCTATATGTAAACTGCATGAAATATACTTGTATTCAATGTGAATACACTGTTATACCATGAGTTTTTACTTCTATATGTAAACTGCATGGAATATACTTGTATTCAATGTGAATACACTGTTATACCATGAGTTTTTACTTCTATATGTAAACTGCAATGGAATATACTTGTATTCAATGTGAATACACTGTTATACCATGAGTTTTTACTTCTATATGTAAACTGCATGCAAATATACTTGTATTCAATGTGAATACACTGTTATACCATGAGTTTTTACTTCTATATGTAAACTGCATCAAATATACTTGTATTCAATGTGAATACACTGTTATACCATGAGTTTTTACTTCTATATGTAAACTGCATGGAATATACTTGTATTCAATGTGAATACACTGTTATACCATGAGTTTTTACTTCTATATATAAACTGCATGGAATATACTTGTATTCAATGTGAATACACTGTTATACCATGAGTTTTTACTTCTATATGTAAACTGCATGAAATATACTTGTATTCAATGTGAATACACTGTTATACCATGAGTTTTTACTTCTATATGTAAACTGCATGGAATATACTTGTATTCAATGTGAATACACTGTTATACCATGAGTTTTTACTTCTATATGTAAACAGCATCAAATATACTTGTATTCAATGTGAATACACTGTTATACCATGAGTTTTTACTTCTATATGTAAACTGCATGGAATATACTTGTATTCAATGTGAATACACTGTTATACCATGAGTTTTTACTTCTATATGTAAACTGCATCAAATATACTTGTATTCAATGTGAATACACTGTTATACCATGAGTTTTTACTTCTATATGTAAACAGCATCAAATATACTTGTATTCAATGTGAATACACTGTTATACCATGAGTTTTTACTTCTATATGTAAAACTGCATCAGGAATATACTTGTATTCAATGTGAATACACTGTTATACCATGAGTTTTTACTTCTATATGTAAACAGCATCAAATATACTTGTATTCAATGTGAATACACTGTTATACCATGAGTTTTTACTTCTATATGTAAACTGCATCAAATATACTTGTATTCAATGTGAATACACTTTTATACCATGAGTTTTTACTTCTATATGTAAACTGCATGGAATATACTTGTATTCAATGTGAATACACTGTTATACCATGAGTTTTTACTTCTATATGTAAACTGCATGGAAATATATACTTGTATTCAATGTGAATACACTGTTATACCATGAGTTTTTACTTCTATATGTAAACTGCATCAAATATACTTGTATTCAATGTGAATACACTGTTATACCATGAGTTTTTACTTCTATATGTAAACTGCATGGAATATACTTGTATTCAATGTGAATACACTGTTATACCATGAGTTTTTACTTCTATATGTAAACTGCATCAAATATACTTGTATTCAATGTGAATACACTGTTATACCATGAGTTTTTACTTCTATATGTAAACTGCATGGAATATACTTGTATTCAATGTGAATACACTGTTATACCATGAGTTTTTACTTCTATATGTAAACTGCATCAAATATACTTGTATTCAATGTGAATACACTGTTATACCATGAGTTTTTACTTCTATATGTAAACAGCATCAAATATACTTGTATTCAATGTGAATACACTGTTATACCATGAGTTTTTACTTCTATATATAAACTGCATGGAATATACTTGTATTCAATGTGAATACACTGTTATACCATGAGTTTTTACTTCTATATGTAAACAGCATCAAATATACTTGTATTCAATGTGAATACACTGTTATACCATGAGTTTTTACTTCTATATGTAAACAGCATCAAATATACTTGTATTCAATGTGAATACACTGTTATACCATGAGTTTTTACTTCTATATGTAAACTGCATGGAATATACTTGTATTCAATGTGAATACACTGTTATACCATGAGTTTTTACTTCTATATGTAAACTGCATGGAATATACTTGTATTCAATGTGAATACACTGTTATACCATGAGTTTTTACTTCTATATGTAAACTGCATCGAATATACTTGTATTCAATGTGAATACACTGTTATACCATGAGTTTTAACTTCTATATGTAAACTGCATGGAATATACTTGTATTCAATGTGAATACACTGTTATACCATGAGTTTTTACTTCTATATGTAAACTGCATGGAATATACTTGTATTCAATGTGAATACACTGTTATACCATGAGTTTTTACTTCTATATGTAAACTGCATCAAATATACTTGTATTCAATGTGAATACACTGTTATACCATGAGTTTTTACTTCTATATGTAAACTGCATCAAATATACTTGTATTCAATGTGAATACACTGTTATACCATGAGTTTTTACTTCTATATGTAAACTGCATGGAATATACTTGTATTCAATGTGAATACACTGTTATACCATGAGTTTTTACTTCTATATGTAAACTGCATGGAATATACTTGTATTCAATGTGAATACACTGTTATACCATGAGTTTTTACTTCTATATGTAAACAGCATCAAATATACTTGTATTCAATGTGAATACACTGTATATACCATGAGTTTTTACTTCTATATGTAAACTGCATGGAAATATACTTGTATTCAATGTGAATACACTGTTATACCATGAGTTTTTACTTCTATATGTAAACAGCATCAAATATACTTGTATTCAATGTGAATACACTGTTATACCATGAGTTTTTACTTCTATATGTAAACTGCATCAAATATACTTGTATTCAATGTGAATACACTGTTATACCATGAGTTTTTACTTCTATATGTAAACTGCATCAAATATACTTGTATTCAATGTGAATACACTGTTATACCATGAGTTTTTACTTCTATATGCAAACTGCATGGAATATACTAAATTTATCATGATTTTTACTTCTATATGTAAACTGCATGGAATATACTTGTATTCAATGTGAATACACTGTTATACCATGAGTTTTTACTTCTATATGTAAAACTCCATGGAATATACTTGTATTCAATGTGAATACACTGTTATACCATGAGTTTTTACTTCTATATGTAAACTGCATGGAATATATACTTGTATTCAATGTGAATACACTGTTATACCATGAGTTTTTACTTCTATATGTAAACTGCATCAAATATACTTGTATTCAATGTGAATACACTGTTATACCATGAGTTTTTACTTCTATATGTAAACTGCATGGAATATACTTGTATTCAATGTGAATACACTGTTATACCATGAGTTTTTACTTCTATATATAAACTGCATCGAAATATACTTGTATTCAATGTGAATACACTGTTATACCATGAGTTTTACTTACTTCTATATGTAAACTGCATCAAATATACTTGTATTCAATGTGAATACACTGTTATACCATGAGTTTTTACTTCTATATATAAAACTTGCATGGAATATACTTGTATTCAATGTGAATACACTGTTATACCATGAGTTTTTACTTCTATATGTAAACTGCATCAAATATACTTGTATTCAATGTGAATACACTGTTATACCATGAGTTTTTACTTCTATATGTAAACTGCATCAAATATACTTGTATTCAATGTGAATACACTGTTATACCATGAGTTTTTACTTCTATATGTAAACTGCATGGAAATATACTTGTATTCAATGTGAATACACTGTTATACCATGAGTTTTTACTTCTATATGTAAACTGCATGGAATATACTTGTATTCAATGTGAATACACTGTTATACCATGAGTTTTTACTTCTATATGTAAACAGCATCAAATATACTTGTATTCAATGTGAATACACTGTTATACCATGAGTTTTTACTTCTATATGTAAACTGCATGGAATATACTTGTATTCAATGTGAATACACTGTTATACCATGAGTTTTTACTTCTATATGTAAACAGCATCAAATATACTTGTATTCAATGTGAATACACTGTTATACCATGAGTTTTTACTTCTATATGTAAACTGCATCAAATATACTTGTATTCAATGTGAATACACTGTTATACCATGAGTTTTTACTTCTATATGTAAACTGCATCAAATATACTTGTATTCAATGTGAATACACTGTTATACCATGAGTTTTTACTTCTATATGCAAACTGCATGGAATATACTTTAAACTTTATCATGATTTTTACTTCTATATGTAAACTGCATGGAATATACTTGTATTCAATGTGAATACACTGTTATACCATGAGTTTTTACTTCTATATGTAAACTGCATCGAATATACTTGTATTCAATGTGAATACACTGTTATACCATGAGTTTTTACTTCTATATGTAAACTGCATGGAATATACTTGTATTCAATGTGAATACACTGTTATACCATGAGTTTTTACTTCTATATGTAAACTGCATCGAAAATATACTTGTATTCAATGTGAATACACTGTTATACCATGAGTTTTTACTTCTATATGTAAACTGCATGGAATATACTTGTATTCAATGTGAATACACTGTTATACCATGAGTTTTTACTTCTATATGTAAACTGCATGGAATATACTTGTATTCAATGTGAATACACTGTTATACCATGAGTTTTTACTTCTATATGTAAACTGCATCAAATATACTTGTATTCAATGTGAATACACTGTTATACCATGAGTTTTTACTTCTATATGTAAACTGCATCAAATATACTTGTATTCAATGTGAATACACTGTTATACCATGAGTTTTTACTTCTATATGTAAACTGCATGGAATATACTTGTATTCAATGTGAATACACTGTTATACCATGAGTTTTACTTACTTCTATATGTAAACTGCATGGAATATACTTGTATTCAATGTGAATACACTGTTATACCATGAGTTTTTACTTCTATATGTAAACTGCATCAAATATACTTGTATTCAATGTGAATACACTGTTATACCATGAGTTTTTACTTCTATATATAAAACTGCATGGAATATACTTGTATTCAATGTGAATACACTGTTATACCATGAGTTTTTACTTCTATATGTAAACTGCATGGAAATATACTTGTATTCAATGTGGAATACACTGTTATACCATGAGTTTTTACTTCTATATGTAAACTGCATGGAATATACTTGTATTCAATGTGAATACACTGTTATACCATGAGTTTTTACTTCTATATGTAAACAGCATCATGGAATATACTTGTATTCAATGTGAATACACTGTTATACCATGAGTTTTTACTTCTATATGTAAACTGCATGGAATATACTTGTATTCAATGTGAATACACTGTTATACCATGAGTTTTTACACTTCTATATGTAAACTGCATCAAATATACTTGTATTCAATGTGAATACACTGTTATACCATGAGTTTTTACTTCTATATGTAAACTGCATGAAATATACTTGTATTCAATGTGAATACACTGTTATACCATGAGTTTTTACTTCTATATGTAAAAAGCGCATCAAATATACTTGTATTCAATGTGAATACACTGTTATACCATGAGTTTTTACTTCTATATGTAAACTGCATGGAATATACTTGTATTCAATGTGAATACACTGTTATACCATGAGTTTTTACTTCTATATGTAAACGAGCATCAAATATACTTGTATTCAATGTGAATACACTGTTATACCATGAGTTTTTACTTCTATATATAACAAACTTCATGGAATATACTTGTATTCAATGTGAATACACTGTTATACCAATGAGTTTTTACTTCTATATGTAAACTGCATGAAATATACTTGTATTCAATGTGAATACACTGTTATACCATGAGTTTTTACTTCTATATGTAAACTGCATGGAAATATACTTGTATTCAATGTGAATACACTGTTATACCATGAGTTTTTACTTCTATATGTAAACTGCATCAAATATACTTGTATTCAATGTGAATACACTGTTATACCATGAGTTTTTACTTCTATATGTAAACTGCACATGGAATATACTTGTATTCAATGTGAATACACTGTTATACCATGAGTTTTTACTTCTATATGTAAACTGCATGGAATATACTTGTATTCAATGTGAATACACTGTTATACCATGAGTTTTTACTTCTATATGTAAACTGCATGAAATATACTTGTATTCAATGTGAATACACTGTTATACCATGAGTTTTTACCTTCTATATGTAAACTGCATGAAATATACTTGTATTCAATGTGAATACACTGTTATACCATGAGTTTTTACTTCTATATGTAAACTAGCATCAAATATACTTGTATTCAATGTGAATACACTGTTATACCATGAGTTTTTACTTCTATATGTAAACTGCATGGAATATACTTGTATTCAATGTGAATACACTGTTATACCATGAGTTTTTACTTCTATATGTAAACAGCATCAAATATACTTGTATTCAATGTGAATACACTGTTATACCATGAGTTTTTACCTTCTATATGTAAACAGCATCAAATATACTTGTATTCAATGTGAATACACTGTTTTATACCCATGAGTTTTTACTTCTATATGTAAACTGCATGGAATATACTTGTATTCAATGTGAATACACTGTTATACCATGAGTTTTTACTTCTATATGTAAACGGCATCAAATATACTTGTATTCAATGTGAATACACTGTTATACCATGAGTTTTTACTTCTATATGTAAACAGCATCATGGAATATACTTGTATTCAATGTGAATACACTGTTATACCATGAGTTTTTACTTCTATATGTAAACTGCATGGAATATACTTGTATTCAATGTGAATACACTGTTATACCATGAGTTTTTACTTCTATATGTAAACTGCATCATGGAATATACTTGTATTCAATGTGAATACACTGTTATACCATGAGTTTTTACTTCTATATGTAAACTGCATCAAATATACTTGTATTCAATGTGAATACACTGTTATACCATGAGTTTTTACTTCTATATGTAAACAGCATCAGAATATACTTGTATTCAATGTGAATACACTGTTATACCATGAGTTTTTACTTCTATATGTAAACTGCATGGAATATACTTGTATTCAATGTGAATACACTGTTATACCATGAGTTTTTACTTCTATATATGTAAACTGCATAGGAATATACTTGTATTCAATGTGAATACACTGTTATACCATGAGTTTTTACTTCTATATGTAAACTGCATGGAATATACTTGTATTCAATGTGAATACACTGTTATACCATGAGTTTTTACTTCTATATAGTAAACTGCATGGAAAATATACTTGTATTCAATGTGAATACACTGTTATACCATGAGTTTTTACTTCTATATGTAAATAAACTGCATCAAATATACTTGTATTCAATGTGAATACACTGTTATACCATGAGTTTTTACTTCTATATGTAAACTGCATCAAATATACTTGTATTCAATGTGAATACACTGTTATACCATGAGTTTTTACTTCTATATGTAAACTGCATGGAATATACTTGTATTCAATGTGAATACACTGTTATACCATGAGTTTTTACTTCTATATGTAAACTGCATCAAATATACTTGTATTCAATGTGAATACACTGTTATACCATGAGTTTTTACTTCTATATGTAAACTGCATGGAATATACTTGTATTCAATGTGAGAATACACTGTTATACCATGAGTTTTTACTTCTATATGTAAACTGCATCAAATATACTTGTATTCAATGTGAATACACTGTTATACCATGAGTTTTTACTTCTATATGTAAACTGCATGGAATATACTTGTATTCAATGTGAATACACTGTTATACCATGAGTTTTTACTTCTATATGTAAACTGCATCAAATATACTTGTATTCAATGTGAATACACTGTTATACCATGAGTTTTTACTTCTATATGTAAACTGCATGGAATATACTTGTATTCAATGTGAATACACTGTTATACCATGAGTTTTTACTTCTATATGTAAACAGCATCAAATATACTTGTATTCAATGTGAATACACTGTTATACCATGAGTTTTTACTTCTATATGTAAACTGCATGAAATATACTTGTATTCAATGTGAATACACTGTTATACCAATGAGTTTTTACTTCTATATATGTAAACTGCATGGAATATACTTGTATTCAATGTGAATACACTGTTATACCATGAGTTTTTACTTCTATATGTAAACTGCATCAAATATACTTGTATTCAATGTGAATACACTGTTATACCATGAGTTTTTACTTCTATATGTAAACTGCATGGAATATACTTGTATTCAATGTGAATACACTGTTATACCATGAGTTTTTACTTCTATATGTAAACTGCATCGAATATACTTGTATTCAATGTGAATACACTGTTATACCATGAGTTTTTACTTCTATATGTAAACTGCATCAGGAATATACTTGTATTCAATGTGAATACACTGTTATACCATGAGTTTTTACTTCTATATGTAAACTGCATCAAATATACTTGTATTCAATGTGAATACACTGTTATACCATGAGTTTTTACTTCTATATGTAAACTGCATGGAATATACTTGTATTCAATGTGAATACACTGTTATACCATGAGTTTTTACTTCTATATGTAAACTGCATGGAATATACTTGTATTCAATGTGAATACACTGTTATACCATGAGTTTTTACTTCTATATGTAAACTGCATCAAATATACTTGTATTCAATGTGAATACACTGTTATACCATGAGTTTTTACTTCTATATGTAAACTGCATCAAATATACTTGTATTCAATGTGAATACACTGTTATACCATGAGTTTTTACTTCTATATGTAAAAAACTTCATGGAATATACTTGTATTCAATGTGAATACACTGTTATACCATGAGTTTTTACTTCTATATGTAAACTGCATGGAATATACTTGTATTCAATGTGAATACACTGTTATACCATGAGTTTTTACTTCTATATATGTAAACTGCATGAAATATACTTGTATTCAATGTGAATACACTGTTTATACCATGAGTTTTTACTTCTATATAGTAAACTGCATCAAATATACTTGTATTCAATGTGAATACACTGTTATACCATGAGTTTTTACTTCTATATGTAAACTGCATGAAATATACTTGTATTCAATGTGAATACACTGTTATACCATGAGTTTTTACTTCTATATGTAAACTGCATGAAATATACTTGTATTCAATGTGAATACACTGTTATACCATGAGTTTTTACTTCTATATGTAAAACTGCATCAAATATACTTGTATTCAATGTGAATACACTGTTATACCATGAGTTTTTACTTCTATATGTAAACTGCATCAGAATATACTTGTATTCAATGTGAATACACTGTTATACCATGAGTTTTTACTTCTATATGTAAACTGCATCAAATATACTTGTATTCAATGTGAATACACTGTTATACCATGAGTTTTTACTTCTATATGTAAACTGCATGGAATATACTTGTATTCAATGTGAATACACTGTTATACCATGAGTTTTTACTTCTATATGTAAACTGCATCAAATATACTTGTATTCAATGTGAATACACTGTTATACCATGAGTTTTTACTTCTATATGTAAACAGCATCAAATATACTTGTATTCAATGTGAATACACTGTTATACCATGAGTTTTTACTTCTATATGTAAACTGCATGGAATATACTTGTATTCAATGTGAATACACTGTTATACCATGAGTTTTTACTTCTATATGTAAACAGCATCAGGAATATACTTGTATTCAATGTGAATACACTGTTATACCATGAGTTTTTACTTCTATATGTAAACTGCATCAAATATACTTGTATTCAATGTGAATACACTGTTATACCATGGAGTTTTTACTTCTATATGTAAAAGCATCAAATGCATGGAAAACTTGTATTCAATGTGAATACACTGTTATACCATGAGTTTTTACTTCTATATGTAAACAACATCATGGAATATACTTGTATTCAATGTGAATACACTGTTATACCATGAGTTTTTACTTCTATATGTAAACTGCATCGAATATACTTGTATTCAATGTGAATACACTGTTATACCATGAGTTTTTACTTCTATATGTAAAAGCTGCATGGAATATACTTGTATTCAATGTGAATACACTGTTATACCATGAGTTTTTACTTCTATATGTAAACTGCATGGAATATACTTGTATTCAATGTGAATACACTGTTATACCATGAGTTTTTACTTCTATATTGTAAACTGCATGGAATATACTTGTATTCAATGTGAATACACTGTTATACCATGAGTTTTTACTTCTATATGTAAACTGCATGGAATATACTTGTATTCAATGTGAATACACTGTTATACCATGAGTTTTTACTTCTATATGTAAACTGCATCAAATATACTTGTATTCAATGTGAATACACTGTTATACCATGAGTTTTTACTTCTATATGTAAACTGCATGGAATATACTTGTATTCAATGTGAATACACTGTTATACCATGAGTTTTTACTTCTATATGTAAACAGCATCAAATATACTTGTATTCAATGTGAATACACTGTTATACCATGAGTTTTTACTTCTATATGTAAACTGCATGGAATATACTTGTATTCAATGTGAATACACTGTTATACCATGAGTTTTTACTTCTATATGTAAACAGCATCAAATATACTTGTATTCAATGTGAATACACTGTTATACCACATGAGTTTTTACTTCTAAATGTAATAACTTGTATTCAATGTGAATACACTGTTATACCATGAGTTTTTACTTCTATATGTAAACAGCATCGAAATATACTTGTATTCAATGTGAATACACTGTTACCATGAGTTTTTACTTCTATATGTAAACTGCATGGAATATACTTGTATTCAATGTGAATACACTGTTATACCATGAGTTTTTACTTCTATATGTAAACTGCATGGAATATACTTGTATTCAATGTGAATACACTGTTATACCATGAGTTTTTACTTCTATATGTAAACTGCATCGAAATATACTTGTATTCAATGTGAATACACTGTTATACCATGAGTTTTTACTTCTATATGTAAACTGCATCGAATATACTTGTATTCAATGTGAATACACTGTTATACCATGAGTTTTTACTTCTATATGTAAACTGCATGGAATATACTTGTATTCAATGTGAATACACTGTTATACCATGAGTTTTTACTTCTATATGTAAACTGCATGAAATATACTTGTATTCAATGTGAATACACTGTTATACCATGAGTTTTTACTTCTATATGTAAACTGCATCAAATATACTTGTATTCAATGTGAATACACTGTTATACCATGAGTTTTTACTTCTATATGTAAACTGCATGGAATATACTTGTATTCAATGTGAATACACTGTTATACCATGAGTTTTTACTTCTATATGTAAACTGCATGGAATATACTTGTATTCAATGTGAATACACTGTTATACCATGAGGTTTTTACTTCTATATGTAAACTGCATGAAATATACTTGTATTCAATGTGAATACACTGTTATACCATGAGTTTTTACTTCTATATGTAAACTGCATGGAATATACTTGTATTCAATGTGAATACACTGTTATACCATGAGTTTTTACTTCTATATGTAAACTGCATGGAATATACTTGTATTCAATGTGAATACACTGTTATACCATGAGTTTTTACTTCTATATGTAAACTGCATGGAATATACTTGTATTCAATGTGAATACACTGTTATACCATGAGTTTTTACTTCTATATGTAAACTGCATGAAATATACTTGTATTCAATGTGAATACACTGTTATACTCCATGAGTTTTTACTTCTATATGTAAACTGCATCAAATATACTTGTATTCAATGTGAATACACTGTTATACCATGAGTTTTTACTTCTATATGTAAACTGCATGGAATATACTTGTATTCAATGTGAATACACTGTTATACCATGAGTTTTTACTTCTATATGTAAACTGCATGGAATATACTTGTATTCAATGTGAATACACTGTTATACCATGAGTTTTTACTTCTATATGTAAACTGCATGAAATATACTTGTATTCAATGTGAATACACTGTTATACCATGAGTTTTTACTTCTATATGTAAACTGCATGGAATATACTTGTATTCAATGTGAATACACTGTTATACCATGAGTTTTTACTTCTATATGTAAACAGCATCAAATATACTTGTATTCAATGTGAATACACTGTTATACCATGAGTTTTTACTTCTATATGTAAACTGCATGGAATATACTTGTATTCAATGTGAATACACTGTTATACCATGAGTTTTTACTTCTATATGTAAACAGCATCAAATATACTTGTATTCAATGTGAATACACTGTTATACCATGAGTTTTTACTTCTATATGTAAACAGCATCAAATATACTTGTATTCAATGTGAATACACTGTTATACCATGAGTTTTTACTTCTATATAGTAAACTGCCAAAGGAATATACTTGTATTCAATGTGAATACACTGTTATACCATGAGTTTTTACTTCTATATGTAAACAGCATCAAATATACTTGTATTCAATGTGAATACACTGTTATACCATGAGTTTTTACTTCTATATGTAAACAGCATCAAATATACTTGTATTCAATGTGAATACACTGTTATACCATGAGTTTTTACTTCTATATGTAAACTGCATGGAATATACTTGTATTCAATGTGAATACACTGTTATACCATGAGTTTTTACTTCTATATGTAAACTGCATGGAATATACTTGTATTCAATGTGAATACACTGTTATACCATGAGTTTTTACTTCTATATGTAAACTGCATGGAATATACTTGTATTCAATGTGAATACACTGTTATACCATGAGTTTTTACTTCTATATGTAAACTGCATGGAATATACTTGTATTCAATGTGAATACACTGTTATACCATGAGTTTTTACTTCTATATGTAAACAGCATCAAATATACTTGTATTCAATGTGAATACACTGTTATACCATGAGTTTTTACTTCTATATGTAAACAGCATCAAATATACTTGTATTCAATGTGAATACACTGTTATACCATGAGTTTTTACTTCTATATGTAAACTGCATGGAATATACTTGTATTCAATGTGAATACACTGTTATACCATGAGTTTTTACTTCTATATGTAAACAGCATCAAATATACTTGTATTCAATGTGAATACACTGTTATACCATGAGTTTTTACTTCTATATGTAAACTGCATGGAATATACTTGTATTCAATGTGAATACACTGTTATACCATGAGTTTTTACTTCTATATGTAAACTGCATCGAATATACTTGTATTCAATGTGAATACACTGTTATACCATGAGTTTTTACTTCTATATGTAAACTGCATGGAATATACTTGTATTCAATGTGAATACACTGTTATACCATGAGTTTTTACTTCTATATAGTAAACAGCATCAAATATACTTGTATTCAATGTGAATACACTGTTATACCATGAGTTTTTACTTCTATATGTAAACAGCATCAAATATACTTGTATTCAATGTGAATACACTGTTATACCATGAGTTTTTACTTCTATATGTAAACTGCATGGAATATACTTGTATTCAATGTGAATACACTGTTATACCATGAGTTTTTACTTCTATATGTAAACTGCATGGAATATACTTGTATTCAATGTGAATACACTGTTATACCATGAGTTTTTACTTCTATATGTAAACAGCATCAAATATACTTGTATTCAATGTGAATACACTGTTATACCATGAGTTTTTACTTCATATATGTAAACTGCATGGAATATACTTGTATTCAATGTGAATACACTGTTATACCATGAGTTTTTACTTCTATATGTAAACAGCATCAAATATACTTGTATTCAATGTGAATACACTGTTATACCATGAGTTTTTACTTCTATATGTAAACAGCATCAAATATACTTGTATTCAATGTGAATACACTGTTATACCATGAGTTTTTACTTCTATATGTAAACAGCATCAAATATACTTGTATTCAATGTGAATACACTGTTATACCATGAGTTTTTACTTCTATATTCAAAACTGCATGGAATATACTTTTTTTTTAATACTTTATACATGAGGTTTTACTTCTATATGTAAACTGCATGGAATATACTTGTATTCAATGTGAATACACTGTTATACCATGAGTTTTTACTTCTATATGTAAACTGCATGGAATATACTTGTATTCAATGTGAATACACTGTTATACCATGAGGTTTTTACTTCTATATGTAAACTGCATGGAATATACTTGTATTCAATGTGAATACACTGTTATACCATGAGTTTTTACTTCTATATGTAAACTGCATCAAATATACTTGTATTCAATGTGAATACACTGTTATACCATGAGTTTTTACTTCTATATGTAAACTGCATGGAATATACTTGTATTCAATGTGAATACACTGTTATACCATGAGTTTTTACTTCTATATGTAAACTGCATGGAATATACTTGTATTCAATGTGAATACACTGTTATACCATGAGTTTTTACTTCTATATGTAAACTGCATCAAATATACTTGTATTCAATGTGAATACACTGTTATACCATGAGTTTTTACTTCTATATGTAAACTGCATCAAATATACTTGTATTCAATGTGAATACACTGTTATACCATGAGTTTTTACTTCTATATGTAAACTGCATGGAATATACTTGTATTCAATGTGAATACACTGTTATACCATGAGTTTTTACTTCTATATGTAAACTGCATGGAATATACTTGTATTCAATGTGAATACACTGTTATACCATGAGTTTTTACTTCTATATGTAAACTGCATGGAATATACTTGTATTCAATGTGAATACACTGTTATACCATGAGTTTTTACTTCTATATGTAAACGAGCATCAAATATACTTGTATTCAATGTGAATACACTGTTATACCAATGAGTTTTTACTTCTATATGTAAACAGCATCAAATATACTTGTATTCAATGTGAATACACTGTTATACCATGAGTTTTTACTTCTATATGTAAACTGCATGGAATATACTTGTATTCAATGTGAATACACTGTTATACCATGAGTTTTTACTTCTATATGTAAACAGCATCAAATATACTTGTATTCAATGTGAATACACTGTTATACCATGAGTTTTTACTTCTATATGTAAACTGCATGGAATATACTTGTATTCAATGTGAATACACTGTTATACCATGAGTTTTTACTTCTATATGTAAACTGCATGGAATATAACTTGTATTCAATGTGAATACACTGTTATACCATGAGTTTTTACTTCTATATGTAAACTGCATGGAATATACTTGTATTCAATGTGAATACACTGTTATACCATGAGTTTTTACTTCTATATGTAAACAGCATCAAATATACTTGTATTCAATGTGAATACACTGTTATACCATGAGTTTTTACTTCTATATGTAAACAGCATCAAATATACTTGTATTCAATGTGAATACACTGTTATACCATGAGTTTTTACTTCTATATGTAAACTGCATGGAATATACTTGTATTCAATGTGAATACACTGTTATACCATGAGTTTTTACTTCTATATGTAAACTGCATGGAATATACTTGTATTCAATGTGAATACACTGTTATACCATGAGTTTTTACTTCTATATGTAAACAGCATCAAATATACTTGTATTCAATGTGAATACACTGTTATACCATGAGTTTTTACTTCTATATGTAAACTGCATGGAATATACTTGTATTCAATGTGAATACACTGTTATACCATGAGTTTTTACTTCTATATGTAAACAGCATCAAATATACTTGTATTCAATGTGAATACACTGTTATACCATGAGTTTTTACTTCTATATGTAAACAGCATCAAATATACTTGTATTCAATGTGAATACACTGTTATACCATGAGTTTTTACTTCTATATGTAAACAGCATCAAATATACTTGTATTCAATGTGAATACACTGTTATACCATGAGTTTTTACTTCTATATGCAAACTGCATGGAATATACTTCATGATTTTTACTTCTATATGTAAACTGCATGGAATATACTTGTATTCAATGTGAATACACTGTTATACCATGAGTTTTTACTTCTATATGTAAACTGCATGGAAATATACTTGTATTCAATGTGAATACACTGTTATACCATGAGTTTTTACTTCTATATGTAAACTGCATGGAATATACTTGTATTCAATGTGAATACACTGTTATACCATGAGTTTTTACTTCTATATGTAAACAGCATGCAGAATATACTTGTATTCAATGTGAATACACTGTTATACCATGAGTTTTTACTTCTATATGTAAACTGCATGGAATATACTTGTATTCAATGTGAATACACTGTTATACCATGAGTTTTTACTTCTATATGTAAACTGCATGGAATATACTTGTATTCAATGTGAATACACTGTTATACCATGAGTTTTTACTTCTATATGTAAACTGCATGAAATATACTTGTATTCAAGGAAACAATGAAACAACACAATGAATACACTGTTATACCATGAGTTTTTACTTCTATATGTAAACTGCATCAAATATACTTGTATTCAATGTGAATACACTGTTATACCATGAGTTTTTACTTCTATATGTAAACTGCATGGAATATACTTGTATTCAATGTGAATACACTGTTATACCATGAGTTTTTACTTCTATATGTAAACTGCATGGAATATACTTGTATTCAATGTGAATACACTGTTATACCATGAGTTTTTACTTCTATATGTAAACTGCATCAAATATACTTGTATTCAATGTGAATACACTGTTATACCATGAGTTTTTACTTCTATATGTAAACTGCATGGAATATACTTGTATTCAATGTGAATACACTGTTATACCATGAGTTTTTACTTCTATATGTAAACTGCATGGAATATACTTGTATTCAATGTGAATACACTGTTATACCATGAGTTTTTACTTCTATATGTAAACTGCATGGAATATACTTGTATTCAATGTGAATACACTGTTATACCATGAGTTTTTACTTCTATATGTAAACAGCATCAAATATACTTGTATTCAATGTGAATACACTGTTATACCATGAGTTTTTACTTACCTATATGTAAACTGCATGGAAATATACTTGTATTACAATGTGAATACACTGTTATACCATGAGTTTTTACTTCTATATGTAAAATAACTGCATGGAATATACTTGTATTCAATGTGAATACACTGTTATACCATGAGTTTTTACTTCTATATGTAAACAGCATCAAATATACTTGTATTCAATGTGAATACAATGTTATACCATGAGTTTTTACTTCTATATGTAAACTGCATGGAATATACTTGTATAATATGTGAATACACTGTTATACCATGAGTTTTTACTTCTATATGTAAACTGCATGGAATATACTTGTATTCAATGTGAATACACTGTTATACCATGAGTTTTTACTTCTATATGTAAACTGCATCAAATATACTTGTATTCAATGTGAATACACTGTTATACCATGAGTTTTTTACTTCTATATGTATACTGCATCAAATATACTTGTATTCAATGTGAATACACTGTTATACCATGAGTTTTTCCTTCTATATGTAAACAGCATGGAATATACTTGTATTCAATGTGAATACACTGTTATACCATGAGTTTTTACTTCTATATGAAAACTGCATGGAATATACTTGTATTCAATGTGAATACACTGTTATACCATGAGTATTTACTTCTATATGTAAACAGAATCAAATATACTTGTATTCAATGTGAATACACTGTTATACCATGAGTTTTTACTTCTATATGTAAACTGCATGGAATATAGTTGTATTCAATGTGAATACACTGTTATACCATGAGTTTTTACTACTATAGGTATACTGAATGGAATATACTTGTATTCAATGTGTTTACACTGTTATACCATGAGTTTTTACTTCTATATGTATACTGCATCAAATATACTTGTATTCAATGTGAATACACTGTTATACCATGAGTATTTACTTCTATATGTAAACTGCATGGAATATACTTGTATTCAATGTGAATACACTGTTATACCATGAGTATTTACTTCTATATGTAAACTGCATGGAATATACTTGTATTCAATGTGAATACACTGTTATACCATGAGTTTTTACTTCTATATGTAAACTGCATGGAATATACTTGTATTCAATGTGAATACACTGTTATACCATGAGTTTTTACTTCTATATGTAAACAGCATCAAATATACTTGTATTCAATGTGAATACACTGTTATACCATGAGTTTTTACTTCTATATGTAAACTGCATGGAATATACTTGTATTCAATGTGAATACACTGTTATACCATGAGTTTTTACTTCTATATGTAAACTGCATGGAATATACTTGTATTCAATGTGAATACACTGTTATACCATGAGTTTTTACTTCTATATGTAAACAGCATCAAATATACTTGTATTCAATGTGAATACACTGTTATACCATGAGTTTTTACTTCTATATGTAAACTGCATGGAATATACTTGTATACAATGTGAATACACTGTTATACCATGAGTTTTTACTTCTATATGTAAACTGCATGGAATATACTTGTATTCAATGTGAATACACTGTTATACCATGAGTTTTTACTTCTATATGTAAACTGCATCAAATATACTTGTATTCAATGTGAATACACTGTTATACCATGAGTTTTTTACTTCTATATGTAAACTGCATCAAATATACTTGTATTCAATGTGAATACACTGTTATACCATGAGTTTTTACTTCTATATGTAAACAACATGGAATATACTTGTATTCAATGTGAATACACTGTTATACCATGAGTTTTTACTTCTATATGTAAACTGCATGGAATATACTTGTATTCAATGTGAATACACTGTTATACCATGAGTTTTTACTTCTATATGTAAACAGCATCAAATATACTTGTATTCAATGTGAATACACTGTTATACCATGAGTTTTTACTTCTATATGTAAACTGCATGGAATATACTTGTATTCAATGTGAATACACTGTTATACCATGAGTTTCCACTTCTATATGTAAACTGCATGGAATATACTTGTATTCAATGTGAATACACTGTTATACCATGAGTTTTGACTTCTATATGTAAACAGCATGGAATATACTTGTATTCAATGTGAATACACTGTTATACCATGAGTTTTTACTTCTATATGTAAACTGCATGGAATATACTTGTATTCAATGTGAATACACTGTTATACCATGAGTATTTACTTCTATATGTAAACTGCATGGAATATACTTGTATTCAATGTGAATACACTGTTATACCATGAGTTTTTACTTCTATATGTAAACTGCATGGAATATACTTGTATTCAATGTGAAAACACTGTTATACCATGAGTTTTTACTTCTATATGTAAACAGCATCAAATATACTTGTATTCAATGTGAATACACTGTTATACCATGAGTTTTTACTTCTATATGTAAACAGCATCAAATATACTTGTATTCAATGTGAATACACTGTTATACCATGAGTTTTTACTTCTATATGTAAACTGCATGGAATATACTTGTATTCAATGTGAATACACTGTTATACCATGAGTTTTTACTTCTATATGTAAACAGCATCAAATATACTTGTATTCAATGTGAATACACTGTTATACCATGAGTTTTTACTTCTATATGTAAACAGCATCAAATATACTTGTATTCAATGTGAATACACTGTAATACCATGAGTTTTTCACTTCTATATGTAAACTGCATGGAATATACTTGTATTCAATGTGAATACACTGTTATACCATGAGTTTTTACTTCTATATGTATACTGCATGGAATATACTTGTATTCAATGTGAATACACTGTTATACCATGAGTTTTTACTTCTATATGTATACTGCATCAAATATACTTGTATTCAATGTGAATACACTGTTATATCATGAGTTTTTACTTCTATATGTAAACTGCATGGAATATACTTGTATTCAATGTGAATACACTGTTATACCACGGGTTTTTACTTCTATATGTAAACTGCATGGAATATACTTGTATTCAATGTGAATACACTGTTATACCATGAGTTTTTACTTCTATTTATAAACTGCATGGAATATAATTGTATTCAATGTAAATACACTGTTATACCATGAGTTTTTACTTCTATATGTAAACTGCAGGAAATATACTTGTATTCAATGTGAATACACTGTTATACCATGAGTTTTTACTTCTATATGTATACTGAATGGAATATACTTGTATTCAATGTGATTACACTGTTATACCATGAGTTTTTACTTCTATATGTATACTGCATCAAATATACTTGTATTCAATGTGAATACACTGTTATACCATGAGTTTTTACTTCTATAAGTAAACTGCATGGAATATACTTGTATTCAATGTGAATACACTGTTATACCATGAGTGTTTACTTCTATATGTAAACAGCATCAAATATACTTGTATTCAATGTGAATACACTGTTATACCATGAGTTTTTACTTCTATATGTAAACCGCATCAATTATACTTGTATTCAATGTGAATACACTGTTATACCATGAGTTTTTACTTCTATATGTAAACTGCATGGAATATACTTGTATAATATGTGAATACACTGTTATACCATGAGTTTTTTCTTCTATATGTAAACTGCATGGAATATACTTGTATTCAATGTGAATACACTGTTATACCATGAGTTTTTACTTCTATATGTATACTGCATCAAATATACTTGTATTCAATGTGAATACACTGTTATACCATGAGTTTTTACTTCTATATGTAAACTGAATGGAATATACTTGTATTCAATGTGATTACACTGTTATACCATGAGTTTTTACTTCTATATGTATACTGCATCAAATATACTTGTATTCAATGTGAATACACTGTTATACCATGAGTTTTTTTTTCTAGAAGTAAACTGCATGGAATATACTTGTATACAATGTGAATACACTGTTATACCATGAGTGTTTACTTCTATATGTAAACAGCATCAAATATACTTGTATTCAATGTGAATACACTGTTATACCATGAGTTTTTACTTCTATATGTAAACCGCATCAATTATACTTGTATTCAATGTGAATACACTGTTATACCATGAGTTTTTACTTCTATATGTAAACTGCATGGAATATACTTGTATAATATGTGAATACACTGTTATACCATGAGTTTTTTCTTCTATATGTAAACTGCATGGAATATACTTGTATTCAATGTGAATACACTGTTATACCATGAGTTTTTACTTCTATATGTATACTGAATGGAATATACTTGTATTCAATGTGTTTACACTGTTATACCATGAGTTTTTACTTCTATATGTATACTGCATCAAATATACTTGTATTCAATGTGAATACACTGTTATACCATGAGTTTTTACTTCTATATGCAAACTGCATGGAATATACTTGTATTCAATGTGAATACACTGTTATACCATGAGTTTTTACTTCTATATGTAAACTGCATGGAATATACTTGTATTCAATGTGAATACACTGTTATACCATGAGTTTTTACTTCTATATATAAACTGCATGGAATATACTTGTATTCAATGTAAATACACTGTTATACCATGAGTTTTTACTTCTATATGTAAACTGCAGGAAATATACTTGTATTCAATGTGAATACACTGTTATACCATGAGTTTTTACTTCTATATGTATACTGAATGGAATATACTTGTATTCAATGTGATTACACTGTTATACCATGAGTTTTTACTTCTATATGTATACTGCATCAAATATACTTGTATTCAATGTGAATACACTGTTATACCATGAGTTTTTTTTTCTAGAAGTAAACTGCATGGAATATACTTGTATTCAATGTGAATACACTGTTATACCATGAGTTTTTACTTCTATATGTAAACTGCATGGAATATACTTGTATTCAATGTGGATACACTGTTATACCATGAGTTTTTACTTCTATATGTAAACTGCATGGAATATACTTGTATTCAATGTGAATACACTGTTATACCATGAGTTTTTACTTCTATATGTAAACTGCATCAAATATACTTGTATTCAATGTGAATACACTGTTATACCATGAGTTTTTACTTCTATATGTATACTGCATGGAATATATTTGTATTCAATGTGAATACACTGTTATACCATGAGTTTTTACTTCTATATGTAAACTGCATGGAATATACTTGTATTCAATGTGAATACACTGTTATACCATGAGTTTTTACTTCTATATGTAAACAGCATCAAATATACTTGTATTCAATGTGAATACACTGTTATACCATGAGTTTTTACTTCTATATGTAAACAGCATCAAATATACTTGTATTCAATGTGAATACACTGTTATACCATGAGTTTTTACTTCTATATGTAAACTGCATGGAATATAGTTGTATTCAATGTGAATACACTGTTATACCATGAGTTTTTACTTCTATATGTATACTGAATGGAATATACTTGTATTCAATGTGTTTACACTGTTATACCATGAGTTTTTACTTCTATATGTATACTGCATCAAATATACTTGTATTCAATGTGAATACACTGTTATACCATGAGTTTTTACTTCTATATGTAAACTGCATGGAATATACTTGTATTCAATGTGAATACACTGTTATACCATGAGTTTTTACTTCTATATGTAAACTGCATGGAATATACTTGTATTCAATGTGAATACACTGTTATACCATGAGTTTTTACTTCTATATGTAAACTGCATGGAATATACTTGTATTCAATGTAAATACACTGTTATACCATGAGTTTTTACTTCTATATGTAAACAGCATCAAATATACTTGTATTCAATGTGAATACACTGTTATACCATGAGTTTTTACTTCTATATGTATACTGCATGGAATATATTTGTATTCAATGTGAATACACTGTTATACCATGAGTTTTTACTTCTATATGTATACTGCATCAAATATACTTGTATTCAATGTGAATACACTGTTATATCATGAGTTTTTACTTCTATATGTAAACTGCATGGAATATACTTGTATTCAATGTGAATACACTGTTATACCACGGGTTTTTACTTCTATATGTAAACTGCATGGAATATACTTGTATTCAATGTGAATACACTGTTATACCATGAGTTTTTACTTCTATATATAAACTGTTGTATTCAATGTAAATACACTGTTATACCATGAGTTTTTACTTCTATATGTAAACTGCAGGGAATATACTTGTATTCAATATGAATACACTGTTATACCATGAGTTTTTACTTCTATATGTATACTGATTGGAATATACTTGTATTCAATGTGATTACACTGTTATACCATGAGTTTTTACTTCTATATGTAAACAGCATCAAATATACTTGTATTCAATGTGAATACACTGTTATACCATGAGTTTTTTTTCTATATGTAAACTGCATGGAATATACTTGTATTCAATGTGAATACACTGTTATACCATGAGTTTTTACTTTTATATGTAAACTGCATGGAATATACTTGTATTCAATGTGGATACACTGTTATACCATGAGTTTTTACTTCTATATGTAAACTGCTTGGAATATACTTGTATTCAATGTGAATACACTGTTATACCATGAGTTTTTATTTCTATATATATACTGCATCAAATATACTTGTATTCAATGTGAATACACTGTTATACCATGAGTTTTTACTTCTATATGTATACTGCATGGAATATATTTGTATTCAATGTGAATACACTGTTATACCATGAGTTTTTACTTCTATATGTAAACTGCATGGAATATACTTGTATTCAATGTGAATACACTGTTATACCATGAGTTTTTACTTCTATATGTAAACAGCATCAAATATACTTGTATTCAATGTGAATACACTGTTATACCATGAGTTTTTACTTCTATATGTAAACAGCATCAAATATACTTGTATTCAATGTGAATACACTGTTATACCATGAGTTTTTACTTCTATATGTAAACCGCATCAAATATACTTGTATTCAATGTGAATACACTGTTATACCATGAGTTTTTACTTCTATATGTAAACAGCATCAAATATACTTGTATTCAATGTGAATACACTGTTATACCATGAGTTTTTACTTCTATATGTAAACTGCATGGAATATACTTGTATTCAATGTGAATACACTGTTATACCATGAGTTTTTACTTCTATATGTAAACTGCATGGAATATACTTGTATTCAATGTGAATACACTGTTATACCATGAGTTTTTACTTCTATATGTAAACTGCATGGAATATACTTGTATTCAATGTGAATACACTGTTATACCATGAGTTTTTACTTCTATATGTAAACTGCATGGAATATACTTGTATTCAATGTGAATACACTGTTATACCATGAGTTTTTACTTCTATATGTAAACTGCATGGAATATACTTGTATTCAATGTGAATACACTGTTATACCATGAGTTTTTACTTCTATATGTAAACTGCATGGAATATACTTGTATTCAATGTGAATACACTGTTATACCATGAGTTTTTATTTCTATATGTAAACAGCATCAAATATACTTGTATTCAATGTGAATACACTGTTATACCATGAGTTTTTACTTCTATATGTAAACTGCATGGAATATACTTGTATTCAATGTGAATACACTGTTATACCATGAGTTTTTACTTCTATATGTAAACAGCATCAAATATACTTGTATTCAATGTGAATACACTGTTATACCATGAGTTTTTACTTCTATATGTAAACTGCATGGAATATACTTGTATTCAATGTGAATACACTGTTATACCATGAGTTTTTACTTCTATATGTAAACTGCATGGAATATACTTGTATTCAATGTGAATACACTGTTATACCATGAGTTTTTACTTCTATATGTAAACTGCATGGAATATACTTGTATTCAATGTGAATACACTGTTATACCATGAGTTTTTACTTCTATATGTAAACAGCATCAAATATACTTGTATTCAATGTGAATACACTGTTATACCATGAGTTTTTACTTCTATATGTAAACTGCATGGAATATACTTGTATTCAATGTGAATACACTGTTATACCATGAGTTTTTACTTCTATATGTAAACAGCATCAAATATACTTGTATTCAATGTGAATACACTGTTATACCATGAGTTTTTACTTCTATATGTAAACAGCATCAAATATACTTGTATTCAATGTGAATACACTGTTATACCATGAGTTTTTACTTCTATATGTAAACTGCATGGAATATACTTGTATTCAATGTGAATACACTGTTATACCATGAGTTTTTACTTCTATATGTAAACAGCATCAAATATACTTGTATTCAATGTGAATACACTGTTATACCATGAGTTTTTACTTCTATATGTAAACTGCATGGAATATACTTGTATTCAATGTGAATACACTGTTATACCATGAGTTTTTACTTCTATATGTAAACTGCATGGAATATACTTGTATTCAATGTGAATACACTGTTATACCATGAGTTTTTACTTCTATATGTAAACTGCATGAAATATACTTGTATTCAATGTGAATACACTGTTATACCATGAGTTTTTACTTCTATATGTAAACTGCATGGAATATACTTGTATTCAATGTGAATACACTGTTATACCATGAGTTTTTACTTCTATATGTAAACAGCATCAAATATACTTGTATTCAATGTGAATACACTGTTATACCATGAGTTTTTACTTCTATATGTAAACTGCATGGAATATACTTGTATTCAATGTGAATACACTGTTATACCATGAGTTTTTACTTCTATATGTAAACAGCATCAAATATACTTGTATTCAATGTGAATACACTGTTATACCATGAGTTTTTACTTCTATATGTAAACAGCATCAAATATACTTGTATTCAATGTGAATACACTGTTATACCATGAGTTTTTACTTCTATATGTAAACTGCATGGAATATACTTGTATTCAATGTGAATACACTGTTATACCATGAGTTTTTACTTCTATATGTAAACTGCATCAAATATACTTGTATTCAATGTGAATACACTGTTATACCATGAGTTTTTATTTCTATATGTAAACAGCATCAAATATACTTGTATTCAATGTGAATACACTGTTATACCATGAGTTTTTACTTCTATATGTAAACTGCATGGAATATACTTGTATTCAATGTGAATACACTGTTATACCATGAGTTTTTACTTCTATATGTAAACTGCATGGAATATACTTGTATTCAATGTGAATACACTGTTATACCATGAGTTTTTACTTCTATATGTAAACTGCATGGAATATACTTGTATTCAATGTGAATACACTGTTATACCATGAGTTTTTACTTCTATATGTAAACTGCATGGAATATACTTGTATTCAATGTGAATACACTGTTATACCATGAGTTTTTACTTCTATATGTAAACTGCATGGAATATACTTGTATTCAATGTGAATACACTGTTATATCATGAGTTTTTACTTCTATATGTAAACTGCATGGAATATACTTGTATTCAATGTGAATACACTGTTATACCATGAGTTTTTACTTCTATATGTAAACTGCATGGAATATACTTGTATTCAATGTGAATACACTGTTATACCATGAGTTTTTACTTCTATATGTAAACAGCATCAAATATACTTGTATTCAATGTGAATACACTGTTATACCATGAGTTTTTACTTCTATATGTAAACTGCATGGAATATACTTGTATTCAATGTGAATACACTGTTATACCATGAGTTTTTACTTCTATATGTAAACTGCATGGAATATACTTGTATTCAATGTGAATACACTGTTATACCATGAGTTTTTACTTCTATATGTATACTGCATGGAATATACTTGTATTCAATGTGAATACACTGTTATACCATGAGTTTTTACTTCTATATGTAAACTGCATGGAATATACTTGTATTCAATGTGAATACACTGTTATACCATGAGTTTTTACTTCTATATGTAAACTGCATGGAATATACTTGTATTCAATGTGAATACACTGTTATACCATGAGTTTTTACTTCTATATGTAAACAGCATCAAATATACTTGTATTCAATGTGAATACACTGTTATACCATGAGTTTTTACTTCTATATGTAAACTGCATGGAATATACTTGTATTCAATGTGAATACACTGTTATACCATGAGTTTTTACTTCTATATGTAAACAGCATCAAATATACTTGTATTCAATGTGAATACACTGTTATACCCTGAGTTTTTACTTCTATATGTAAACTGCATGGAATATACATGTATTCAATGTGAATACACTGTTATACCATGAGTTTTTACTTCTATATGTAAACTGCATGGAATATACTTGTATTCAATGTGAATACACTGTTATACCATGAGTTTTTACTTCTATATGTAAACTGCATGGAATATACTTGTATTCAATGTGAATACACTGTTATACCATGAGTTTTTACTTCTATATGTAAACTGCATGGAATATACTTGTATTCAATGTGAATACACTGTTATACCATGAGTTTTTACTTCTATATGTAAACTGCATGGAATATACTTGTATTCAATGTGAATACACTGTTATAACATGAGTTTTTACTTCTATATGTAAACTGCATGGAATATACTTGTATTCAATGTGAATACACTGTTATACCATGAGTTTTTACTTCTATATGTGTACTGCATGGAATATACTTGTATTCAATGTGAATACACTGTTATACCATGAGTTTTTACTTCTATATGTAAACTGCATGGAATATACTTGTATTCAATGTGAATACACTGTTATACCATGAGTTTTTACTTCTATATGTATACTGCATGAAATATACTTGTATTCAATGTGAATACACTGTTATACCATGAGTTTTTACTTCTATATGTAAACAGCATCAAATATACTTGTATTCAATGTGAATACACTGTTATACCATGAGTTTTTACTTCTATATGTAAACTGCATGGAATATACTTGTATTCAATGTGAATACACTGTTATACCATGAGTTTTTACTTCTATATGTAAACTGCATGGAATATACTTGTATTCAATGTGAATACACTGTTATACCATGAGTTTTTACTTCTATATGTAAACTGCATGGAATATACTTGTATTCAATGTGAATACACTGTTATACCATGAGTTTTTACTTCTATATGTATACTGCATGGAATATACTTGTATTCAATGTGATTACACTGTTATACCATGAGTTTTTACTTCTATATGTAAACTGCATGAAATATACTTGTATTCAATGTGAATACACTGTTATACCATGAGTTTTTACTTCTATATGTAAACTGCATGGAATATACTTGTATTCAATGTGAATACACTGTTATACCATGAGTTTTTACTTCTATATGTAAACTGCATGGAATATACTTGTATTCAATGTGAATACACTGTTATACCATGAGTTTTTACTTCTATATGTAAACAGCATCAAATATACTTGTATTCAATGTGAATACACTGTTATACCATGAGTTTTTACTTCTATATGTAAACAGCATCAAATATACTTGTATTCAATGTGAATACACTGTTATACCATGAGTTTTTACTTCTATATGTAAACTGCATGGAATATACTTGTATTCAATGTGAATACACTGTTATACCATGAGTTTTTACTTCTATATGTAAACTGCATGGAATATACTTGTATTCAATGTGAATACACTGTTATACCATGAGTTTTTACTTCTATATGTAAACTGCATGGAATATACTTGTATTCAATGTGAATACACTGTTATACCATGAGTTTTTACTTCTATATGTAAACTGCATGGAATATACTTGTATTCAATGTGAATACACTGTTATACCATGAGTTTTTACTTCTATATGTAAACTGCATGGAATATACTTGTATTCAATGTGAATACACTGTTATACCATGAGTTTTTACTTCTATATGTAAACTGCATGGAATATACTTGTATTCAATGTGAATACACTGTTATACGATGAGTTTTTACTTCTATATGTAAACTGCATGGAATATACTCGTATTCAATGTGAATACACTGTTATACCATGAGTTTTTACATCTATGTGTAAACAGCATCAAATATACTTGTGTAAGATTTGCCAGGCGTGTATTTATTAGACTTCTACAATAGCAATACAATCAAACCAAGAAGCATAGCACTACTCTACTCTGAATATTGTTGCGAATAACACGGCTTTTATACAGAATTGCAAGTGGCACATTGGGTGTGGCTTAGATAGCGGTGGCGCGCGGTCACTTGGTCATGTGGGCGTTGCCTTTGTGTACACCTTGCGTACACTCAATGTCCGTGCAGATTTGCCATCTTCTGTAAAGCGTAAATAATGCAGTTGGCTCGTTACATTCCTCCCCCCCTGTACAGCAGGATAAATTGGTCCCCCAATTTTACCTTTGTGTGCAGACTACAGGTCTTAGGAAGGCAACGTGAATTGCGCCAAAAAAATATATAGTTATAAGAAGCGTCTAAACTATTATAGCATTGATAACATTTTGCGCTTATTAAAATAATTGGGTGTTATTTTCTTTTAGATGATGTCTGGCTGTTGATACACTTGTTTTTTCTTTTTATCACTCGGAATTTTCGGAATAGATTTCGAATGCTAGTTTCGTCATCTATATAGTCCTGTGCATACTTCCCGTCCGCATTGAGGTTATCATCTCGAGCTCCTCGACGTAACAATATTTCTATAATATCTGTATGCCTGTGCCTTACAGCTATTTGTAATGCAGTTTCCTTTGATGTGCGTGATCTTCTATTGATGAATTCCGCTGGACATACTTCCGCGACGAATTTGTTGTTATATTTAGCAGCATAATGGAGCACTGTTTCTTCATCCAGCGTTTGGTGTACAATAATGCGATCCATCCACAAATATTTAATACATTCCATATTATTGAGAGCTATAGCCACTAGTAATGGTGGCTCTCCCATGCTGTTTTGGATGTTGAATGTATTACCGTGATGGGATAGAATACGGAGTAAATGGACATTATTATCTGCTGCTGCTCGGTGTGCTATTGTCATCCCCTCCTCGTAAATATTGCTATCAGCTCCGTATTGAAGGAACATATCCGTCACATCGAATCTTTCTTTTATCACACTCCCGTGTAATAATGTTGTTCCATTGGGGAAAACAGTGTCCAGAATTTGTTTTATGTTTTTCCCATTTTCTCTTGCTTCTAGTAGGTGGTTTCTGATCATTTCTCTTGATACTTCCAGCAAATTATAGTTGAATTCTCCTTTCATCAACATCGTTATGGCGACGATTCTTCTTCGTGTCATCTCCGTGTCCATAGCTGGGAATGTTTTCATCATACAGTTTTTACAGTAGGCCGTTTGTGTTATTAAGGGATTTTCTCAGGCACGATCACTGTTTGACCGAAAAAGTTCATAGTCACGCGGTGAATATTTCTCCATTGGAACAGCTCTCGTGGAATTCATTTTCGGCTTGCAATCAGCATCAGGAAATTGAATAATTCCCATATTCTTCGGTTCAGAACAATCGCACACAATTGTCTCAAATGCCTGCGGGTGTAACCCGTAAAAGCATAGCAGCAGTAGGAATGGTAACGAGGACATTTCTACATGTAAAAATATATGGTAAATCAAAAAAAAAAAAATGAACAGTATACTGGCCAACTTAGTCTAAGTCATCATGTGGGTTTACTAAGCTAAGATAATCAAATATGAAAAAGAAATAATGGAAGTAAACGTCAAAGTAAAAGAGAGAAAACAACAAGAAAAAAAAATTCTGACGGCTTTTGAAAGGTCAACGATTTCCCGTCGGCTTTTCATCGGCTACGCCACGGCAAAATAATAGAAAAATAGGGGGTGTCGTAATATAACAGTTTTTTATGGTAGAAGGACACAATATTTTTTGAAAAAATTTATATCGTTGGGAAGAGGGGAAAGTCAGCTTAATTATCAAAAAGAAAGAATTGAAAAATATTGAATCATGTGGAAATGCTGACGAGAAAGAAACGTTTCAAAGTTTTACGGCGGAAAATTTTTCTGCCGTGGAAGGTCATGCGCATATCTCGTTTTTTTTTTCTAAGTCCAATGCAGGGGAAAAGTGCAAATGGGGGAAGAAGCGGAGGGGAATAAAAATGGAATAAGGGGAGTAGGAAAAGTTGCCTTCGGCAAAAAGGGAACTTAGAATATTTTCAATATTGCTGCGGCGGGGAAGCTGCAGTAGGGAAACGAAAGTGAAAGTAAAAAACTTAGCGTATGTTGGGGTGTGTAAAAATGGAATGCGCTAGCGGTGGCGCTGCTATATGTGTTGTGTATATGGAAAAAGCCTTTTGCAGGGATAGCAAAGCTATAGAAAATCATAAAAGGGAAGTGATATATAGTGGGATATATAGTTAGAAAAATTTCAACTGTTTCGTTCGTCTACGAATTTCTTAGAGAAATGGGAGTTGTTAAATTGAAATGGCATACATTACTATCAAAATTTTACTTATTATTTTTTTCTTTACTTCACTTTTTACCATTTCCAATGTTGTATTGCTACTGAATAAGTGTAACAGATGGACTTCTAATAAAATCTACTGTTACTGTTAAAAAATGTCTGTTACTTCTATCGTAAAAGAGTGAAATATGGGAAGTTCTGCAATTTATGGCTTAATCAGAGAGGGAACAACTCAAATGCAAATATTTCAAAAGAACACAGAGGCAAGAAGAAATAACAAATTATTTTATACTTGTTGGACACGAACATTGTTTTATGGTATCACAACATATGACACGACATACGTATGGAAAGAATGTAAGAAATTTAATAGTCTAATAGAATAATTATTATTTTTTTTTTTCGAGAGAACTCATGTAATTTTGTGTTTGTTCGTTTGTTTTTCTTTTCGTTTTGTTTTATGTTTTTTTTTCAAAGTTCTTCTGTTTCTTTTTTTTCTTTTTGGTATACCTTTTCCTTTATTTTATTTAAAAAAAATTTTTTTCTTACTATTAATGGAGAGACTTACTTCTCTCTCTCTCTTCTTATGTTTTTTTTTTTTTTTATAAAGGAAAAGGTAAAATGGGCTATCTTTAAGAGTTGCTTGTTTAGACGTGTTGTATGCGAATGTGACGAATGGCAGATACCTGTCCCATCCTCGGGTTCGTCTACCACATAACAAGCAAGCATATCACATAGCGTTCTGTTAAACCTTTCTACTAATCCATCGGTTTGTGGATGATATGCAGTTGTACGCATCTGTTTTATCTTAAATAATTTACATATTTCTTGAACAATATTTGATAAAAAATTTGTTCCTTGATCTGTCAACACGATTTCTGGGGCTCCATATTTTGTTATTAACTTATTTACTAGAATATTGGCTATTGTTTGTGCGGTTTGGTTTTTCATTGGAAATGTAAAGACAAATCTACTGGCATAGTCTGACAATACTAAAATATATTTATATCCCTTAACACTTTCTTGAATTGGTCCAACTACATCCATTGCAATTCTTTCCCATACCCTATCTACTGGTGGCAAAGGTTGCAATGGTGCTTTACTCGTGCCAAATGCTTTTCGTCTTGCACACTTTAAACAACTGTTAACGTATGCTGTGACATCAGATCGCATATTAGGCCAAGAGTATTGCCTTTGTAGTCTTGCTATAGTTTTTGTTATACCTAAATGTCCTGCTAATATGTGATCATGATTTTCCTCCATGATTTCTCTTATTTTTATGATGGGAACTACTATCCTTCCATATTTATCAATTAGTTCTTGTTTCTCATTTAACTTATATCCATTTATATTTCCTTTTTTATTGCCGTTCTGTATCTTTTTAAGATTCTCTATTATTCTTCGGCAATAGTTATCTTCATGCTGTAATTCAGTCCATTCTTTCTCCAAATTATTAACCTGGGGTTCTGTTTCGATTCTACTTTAGCAATGGGTAATATTGGAATACGACTAAGAGTGTCGGCGTTTTGGTGTGACTTACCAGGTCGATATCCGATTACGATGTCAAATTCTTGTAATTTCAATGCCCATCTTGCTAGTCGTCCTGCCGGTTCGGATTTGCTCATCAACCATTCTAAAGGTCGATGATCAGTGAATACCGTAAACTTCCGGCCGTATAAGTACGTTCTGAATACATCTACAGCATGAATGATTGCATATGCTTCTTTCTCTGTTGTTGACCATTTGGCTTCACGGTCGTTCAGATGTTTAGAAGTATACGCGATGACGACTTCTAGGTCGTCTGATTCACTGTGATCCTGTTCGTCGGTCGCAGCTGAATCCGCTGATTGAGGTGGAGATTGTATTTGTGCCAAGACTGCTCCTATTCCGTATCCTGATGCATCCGTATAGATGATAAATTCGCGCGTGAAATTGGGATAGCTCAGAATAGGTCTAGATATGAGGCAGTTCTTTATACAATTAAAGGCGTCCCTTTGTTCCTCCCCCATTTCCATTCGACTGACTTCCTTGTCAGTGCTGTCAATGGATGAGCTTTATCAGCGAAAGCTCTGATAAATTTTCGATAGTAGCTTGCTAGTCCCAAAAATGAACTCAATTCTTTTGTGTTTTTAGGTGCAGGGTAATTAATAATTGATTCCAATTTTTTAAGATTTGGTGTTATGCCTTGTTCTGATACTATGTAACCTAAATAGTCCAACTTCTCTTGAAAGAATTCGCATTTTTTTCGTTTTAGTTTTAAACCCGCTTTTGTCAACAATTTAAAAACTTCTTCTAAATGTTTTATATGTTCGTCAATTGAACTACTGAAAACAATAATGTCATCTAGATAAACCAATGCAAACTTAAAAAGTACATCTTTCAGGATGTTATTCATTGCTCTTTGAAAAGTGCTTGGTGCATTTGTTAATCCAAATGGCATACGATTGAATTCATATTGTCCAAATTCACATATAAAGGCTGTTTTATATTTATCGCTTTCTTCTATTTCTATTTGCCAGTATCCGCTTAATAAATCCAATGTTGAAAAATACTTTGAACCGCACAATGCATCTACGGTATCATCTATTCTAGGTAAGGGATATCTATCTTTTATTGTTATTTTGTTTAATTGTCTATAGTCAATGCACATTCTCATTTCACCATCTTTTTGTTAACCATTACGATTGCTGCTGAGAATGGACTATGACTTTCTCTTATTATTTTATTTTGTAGCATATTATCAATCTTCGATTTTACCGTATTTTTTAGTGTTTCAGGCGTTCTACGCAGACGCTGATTAATTGGTGCGCTAGCTCCCGTATTAATGAAATGTTTGACATTAATAGCCAACCCAAGGTCTGATTCTTTATCTGCAAACAATCTTTCGTTTTTTACAAGCAACCATTCAATTTTTGTTTTTACTTCATTAGGAAAATTGGGTATTTTAAAGTCCTTCTTTTCTAATTTTCTATTTTCCTGGCTTGATAAATCTAATTGACTAAAAGCTTCTAAATTAATGTAGTCTTTTGTAGTTAATGGAAGTTCCTCTTCTTCTACATTGGATAAAGGTCTTAGTGGGATATTTATTCCCACTTCGGAAAAAGTTATGCTATACAATGGCAATATACTCTCGCAAAAACTATGTTCTACTCCATAGTGATCATAACTGATCTGCTTATTTTTAGTGTTAATTTTTACGTTATTGCTAGCCAAAAAATCTAATCCTAAGATACAATTTTCATTAAGATTTTCCATTACATAAAAGTTGTGGTTAATGAAATGATTCTTATTTATTGTTATTTTAAATTCATATTGGCCTAATGATTTTAGCTCTTGTCCTGATACTGTCCTAAATATCGGATCATCGCTATTTATTATTTGTTTTAAATTTTTATTACTTATGTTAAAATAAAAGCTAGATGAAATTAAACTTGCTGCTGCACCAGTGTCTACTAAAGCTTTTGTTTCTTTTTCACAAATTCTAATTGGGATACGTATAAGTTTAGGTATTTCCGCCGTAAAGTTAGGTTTTACATGATAGTGATTAATGCTATTAGAATTATAGAGTGAGTGGTTTCCTACATTTGACGTCGTGGTTGACGGTTGATACGTGCCATATCTGTCCAACATTCTCTTGCAATGTGTCCTTTTTTATTGCACTTGTAGCACGTAATGTCACTGTTTTTCGCTGGTTGTGTGTTGTGAAAAGGTTGACCTCGTGGTTGATACTGATCACCAGTCGATTCACGCCATGGCTGATTTTGAGGGTTCCCAAAATTTGAGGGTTGGTAAATATTTCTTCGCGGTTGATACAAATTATTCTGAGGCCGTTGAAATTGTCTTTGGTTTAATTGCCGTTGGCCATTTAGATGTGGCCCGTATGAATAAGGTGTTTGGCGTTGCGTTGTTGATTCTTGAAAACTTTCCCTTCCCCTCTGGGCGTTATAGTTTTCTCTATATGGGCTGGCTTCTCTGCTTCTGGAAAAACTTGGTTCTCGGCTGCGTGAGTAGCTTGATTCGCGGCTGTTTTGCTGATTATTGTTAAATCGCACTCTCGGATACTGTGGTCTTGAATTGTGTTCCCGTGATTGTGATCTGCGGGGCTCGTATTGGTCAGTTGCTGCTATGACTGCAGTTTTTTCCTGTGATATTTCATTTTTATTAGCACATTCCATCTCTAAAATTTTCTGTCTTAATTTCTCTATTTCGAAATCCTGTTGTTTTCCATGGTGTGCAATGCCGGCAATGACTGCTGTTAGTTCTTTGTCGTCATTGTTTTCTTTGTTTTGCAAGATCTGTTCCGAAATAAACAGTTGTTTGCATAGTGCATCGAAGTCGTTGGCATCTTCTGGCATTCGTAGGTAAAGTTCCGTTTTTATTTTTGGTAAGATCCCTTGGATTAAAATTTTAATTTTGGTGGTATCCCGCATCCTTTTTACTTTACTGAAGAGCTGGTCTTCCACAACTGTCTTGTTATGGTCAAGTTTTTCTTCTTTTCCTTCGATTCCGTCGTATAGGTTGTTAAGTCTTGACACGAATGCTCTGCAGTTTTCTTCCGGTTTCTGTTTTAGCTGCAACAATTTTTTCTTTAAAGCGGCTAGATCATAGGCGTCTTGGAATCTTGCTATGATTGCTGATCGCCAGTCGTCGTATTCAAGTTCATCTCCTTGCTCTGATACGTATTCTTCGTGCCAATCCAGAGCTTCACCTTTAAGTCTGTCTGAAAAGAAACGTAATTTCTGGGTGTCGTCCCAATTGTTGTTTCTTGCTACGTGCTCAGCTGTTTTAAGCCACTCCGTTATCATTTTGTCTGTGCTTTTTCCTTTGTATGGAGGTATGGATTTTTTATCTTCTCGAGAGAATAGTTCCCCCAATACTTTTACTATTGGCTGAGTAAAGGTTTTGATCATGTCTATTTCTTCTGCGGTAGGGGTTTTTTCTGTTGATTTTCCTATTGGGTTGTGTCTCGAAGTCTCAGCTTCCTCGGAAGTTTCGTGGTCAAGTCCCATGATTTTAAAATTTGGTTTCTCTTTGTTAAAAAGTTCGTTCTGTTTCTGCAATAATTCTATTGTTTTATTCTGGGACTCTAGTTGTTTTTTTAGAGTTTCAATAGTTTGCTGTTGTTTTAAAACGTGTTCGGTATCTAATTCGAAATGTAATGATTTGTCGTTTATTTCGCTTAGTGATGTTAGATCATTGATTTGTTCTATTAGTTTTGAAACTTCTCCTGTATGTTCTTCTGTTCTAGAATTGTCTGCGCTTTCTGCTTCGATGTAAAAAGCTTCTTTTTGCTTATATTCCACTAGACGTTCCTCAAGGCGTTGTATCTTGCTCTCCTGAGTTGAAATGAGTGTTTCTTTATCTCTTATTTGTCTTTCGAGGTTTCTATTCCTTGCGGCTAATTCTAGTTGCCCTTTGTGTAGACAGCTTCTTTCTCCCTTTGTTGTTTCGAGAGAGTTTTTCAATTCTCTTACCTCCTTTTCTAATTCGTCGCTTCTTTCTTTCTGTGCCTTTTCGTGTTTCTTAACGGTATTATAACTTTCTAGGAGTAACTTGTTTTCGTTTTGGAGTTTGTTTATATTTTCTTGACCTTCGGTTTCCACGTGTGCTGTGGTTTCTTCCTTCTTTTTCAATAGTTTTTTAAGATATTCTTCGTTTTCTGTGTTTTTTCGAAGTATTTGTTCTAATTCACTGATTCGCTGATAAGTTTTTTCTAGTGAATTCTTTAAGAATTCGTTACTTTCTATTATTTTTTCGGTCGATTGATTTGGGTTCCTTTCTTTTTTGCAATTTGTTTTTGTAAGTTAAAGTTTTCTAAACGGATTTCTTCTGTTCGTTTTTTCTCTGCGACTTGTTGCGCAAGTGCTTCTTCTTGTAGAACGGTGTTTACTTTGATCAAGAATTCTTTCTCTTTACCGTTAACAGTTTTTAACTGTTGTAAAAGAGTGTCTACGTTACTAAATTCTCCTCCGAGTGACTGAATCTGATCTCTTATAGTTTTTGTTGTTTTACTTATTGTCTCGTGAGTGATTTCGTCTGGCGTATTTAAAGTTTCTTTTAATATTGAGTACGCAAATTGGTATAAGGCGTTATGCGCCGCTGTATTTGCCTCTTTTTTTCTAGCTTCCAATTCTTTTATCGTGGTTGTTGTTGAAGTTGTTTGATAACTTTTTGATTTTTCCTTAGTATACTTGTATTCTAATTCAACTAATTCTTTCCAGCTGAGAATAAATGCGGCTCTTGGGGTTTTGATTTCAGAGTCAGGATTTGTTATATCATGGGTTTTCAAATTTGGGTTTAGTGATGGTGAAGTTTCGTTAGTTAAGTCTGGGTAAATGGAGTCGGTCCTGAGAGTAGTGTGTGGTAAAAAAGATTTCTGCATTCGCTTACCGTGATGGATTTTGTTGACCGACGCAAGTAGAAGAGAGAAGAAGTAAAAAAAATTATTAGTACTTTACCCTCCTGATTCAATTATATTGTCTACTGTGTCGAAGTCTCTTATACCGGTGACAGAATCTTTTATTTCAATTTCAAGTCTCGTTGGGACCTCCAATTGTAAGATTTGCCAGGCGTGTATTTATTAGACTTCTACAATAGCAATACAATCAAACCAAGAAGCATGGCACTACTCTACTCTGAATATTGTTGCGAATAACACGGCTTTTATACAGAATTGCAAGTGGCACATTGGGTGTGGCTTAGATAGCGGTGGCGCGCGGTCACTTGGTCATGTGGGCGTTGCCTTTGTGTACACCTTGCGTACACTCAATGTCCGTGCAGATTTGCCATCTTCTGTAAAGCGTAAATAATGCAGTTGGCTCGTTACACTTGTATTCAATGTGAATAAACTCTTATACGATGAGTTTTTACTTCTATATGTAAACTGCATGTAATATACTTGTATTCAATGTGAATACACTGTTATACCATGAGTTTTTACTTCTATATGTAAACAGCATCAAATATACTTGTATTCAATGTGAATACACTGTTATACCATGAGTTTTTACTTCTATATGTAAACTGCATGGAATATACTTGTATTCAATGTGAATACACTGTTATACCATGAGTTTTTACTTCTATATGTAAACAGCATCAAATATACTTGTATTCAATGTGAATACACTGTTATACCATGAGTTTTTACTTCTATATGTAAACAGCATCAAATATACTTGTATTCAATGTGAATACACTGTTATACCATGAGTTTTTACTTCTATATGTAAACTGCATGGAATATACTTGTATTCAATGTGAATACACTGTTATACCATGAGTTTTTACTTCTATATGTAAACTGCATGGAATATACTTGTATTCAATGTGAATACACTGTTATACCATGAGTTTTTACTTCTATATGTAAACTGCATCAAATATACTTGTATTCAATGTGAATACACTGTTATACCATGAGTTTTTACTTCTATATGTAAACAGCATCAAATATACTTGTATTCAATGTGAATACACTGTTATACCATGAGTTTTTACTTCTATATGTAAACTGCATGGAATATACTTGTATTCAATGTGAATACACTGTTATACCATGAGTTTTTACTTCTATATGTAAACAGCATGGAATATACTTGTATTCAATGTGAATACACTGTTATACCATGAGTTTTTACTTCTATATGTAAACTGCATGGAATATACTTGTATTCAATGTGAATACACTGTTATACCATGAGTTTTTACTTCTATATGTAAACAGCATCAAATATACTTGTATTCAATGTGAATACACTGTTATACCATGAGTTTTTACTTCTATATGTAAACTGCATGAAATATACTTGTATTCAATGTAAATACACTGTTATACCATGAGTTTTTACTTCTATATGTAAACAGCATGAAATATACTTGTATTCAATGTGAATACACTGTTATACCATGAGTTTTTACTTCTATATGTAAACAGCATCAAATATACTTGTATTCAATGTGAATACACTGTTATACCATGAGTTTTTACTTCTATATGTAAACTGCATGGAATATACTTGTATTCAATGTGAATAAACTGTTATACCATGAGTTTTTACTTCTATATGTAAACAGCATCAAATATACTTGTATTCAATGTGAATACACTGTTATACCATGAGTTTTTACTTCTATATGTAAACAGCATCAAATATACTTGTATTCAATGTGAATACACTGTTATACCATGAGTTTTTACTTCTATATGTAAACTGCATGGAATATACTTGTATTCAAAGTGAATACACTGTTATACCATGAGTTTTTACTTCTATATGTAAACTGCATGGAATATACTTGTATTCAATGTGAATACACTGTTATACCATGAGTTTTTACTTCTATATGTAAACTGCATCAAATATACTTGTATTCAATGTGAATACACTGTTATACCATGAGTTTTTACTTCTATATGTAAACTGCATGGAATATACTTGTATTCAATGTGAATACACTGTTATACCATGAGTTTTTACTTCTATATGTAAACTGCATGGAATATACTTGTATTCAATGTGAATACACTGTTATACCATGAGTTTTTACTTCTATATGTAAACAGCATCAAATATACTTGTATTCAATGTGAATACACTGTTATACCATGAGTTTTTACTTCTATATGTAAACTGCATGGAATATACTTGTATTCAATGTGAATACACTGTTATACCATGAGTTTTTAGTTCTATATGTAAACTGCATCAAATATACTTGTATTCAATGTGAATACACTGTTATACCATGAGTTTTTACTTCTATATGTAAACAGCATCAAATATACTTGTATTCAATGTGAATACACTGTTATACCATGAGTTTTTACTTCTATATGTAAACAGCATCAAATATACTTGTATTCAATGTGAATACACTGTTATACCATGAGTTTTTAGTTCTATATGTAAACTGCATGGAATATACTTGTATTCAATGTGAATACACTGTTATACCATGAGTTTTTACTTCTATATGTAAACTGCATGGAATATACTTGTATTCAATGTGAATACACTGTTATACCATGAGTTTTTACTTCTATATGTAAACTGCATCAAATATACTTGTATTCAATGTGAATACACTGTTATACCATGAGTTTTTACTTCTATATGTAAACAGCATCAAATATACTTGTATTCAATGTGAATACACTGTTATACCATGAGTTTTTAGTTCTATATGTAAACAGCATCAAATATACTTGTATTCAATGTGAATACACTGTTATACCATGAGTTTTTACTTCTATATGTAAACTGCATGGAATATACTTGTATTCAATGTGAATACACTGTTATACCATGAGTTTTTAGTTCTATATGTAAACTGCATCAAATATACTTGTATTCAATGTGAATACACTGTTATACCATGAGTTTTTACTTCTATATGTAAACTGCATGGAATATACTTGTATTCAATGTGAATACACTGTTATACCATGAGTTTTTACTTCTATATGTATACTGCATGAAATATACTTGTATTCAATGTGAATACACTGTTATACCATGAGTTTTTAGTTCTATATGTAAACAGCATCAAATATACTTGTATTCAATGTGAATACACTGTTATACCATGAGTTTTTACTTCTATATGTAAACTGCATGGAATATACTTGTATTCAATGTGAATACACTGTTATACCATGAGTTTTTACTTCTATATGTAAACAGCATCAAATATACTTGTATTCAATGTGAATACACTGTTATACCATGAGTTTTTACTTCTATATGTAAACTGCATGGAATATACTTGTATTCAATGTGAATACACTGTTATACCATGAGTTTTTAGTTCTATATGTAAACAGCATCAAATATACTTGTATTCAATGTGAATACACTGTTATACCATGAGTTTTTACTTCTATATGTAAACTGCATGGAATATACTTGTATTCAATGTGAATACACTGTTATACCATGAGTTTTTACTTCTATATGTAAACAGCATGAAATATACTTGTATTCAATGTGAATACACTGTTATACCATGAGTTTTTACTTCTATATGTAAACTGCATCAAATATACTTGTATTCAATGTGAATACACTGTTATACCATGAGTTTTTACTTCTATATGTAAACTGCATGGAATATACTTGTATTCAATGTGAATACACTGTTATACCATGAGTTTTTACTTCTATATGTAAACTGCATGGAATATACTTGTATTCAATGTGAATACACTGTTATACCATGAGTTTTTACTTCTATATGTAAACTGCATCAAATATACTTGTATTCAATGTGAATACACTGTTATACCATGAGTTTTTACTTCTATATGTAAACTGCATGGAATATACTTGTATTCAATGTGAATACACTGTTATACCATGAGTTTTTACTTCTATATGTAAACAGCATCAAATATACTTGTATTCAATGTGAATACACTGTTATACCATGAGTTTTTACTTCTATATGTAAACTGCATGGAATATACTTGTATTCAATGTGAATACACTGTTATACCATGAGTTTTTACTTCTATATGTAAACTGCATGGAATATACTTGTATTCAATGTGAATACACTGTTATACCATGAGTTTTTACTTCTATATGTAAACTGCATGGAATATACTTGTATTCAATGTGAATACACTGTTATACCATGAGTTTTTAGTTCTATATGTAAACAGCATCAAATATACTTGTATTCAATGTGAATACACTGTTATACCATGAGTTTTTACTTCTATATGTAAACTGCATGGAATATACTTGTATTCAATGTGAATACACTGTTATACCATGAGTTTTTACTTCTATATGTAAACTGCATGGAATATACTTGTATTCAATGTGAATACACTGTTATACCATGAGTTTTTACTTCTATATGTAAACTGCATGAAATATACTTGTATTCAATGTGAATACACTGTTATACCATGAGTTTTTAGTTCTATATGTAAACAGCATCAAATATACTTGTATTCAATGTGAATACACTGTTATACCATGAGTTTTTACTTTTATATGTAAACTGCATGGAATATACTTGTATTCAATGTGAATACACTGTTATACCATGAGTTTTTAGTTCTATATGTAAACAGCATCAAATATACTTGTATTCAATGTGAATACACTGTTATACCATGAGTTTTTACTTCTATATGTAAACTGCATGAAATATACTTGTATTCAATGTGAATACACTGTTATACCATGAGTTTTTACTTCTATATGTAAACTGCATGAAATATACTTGTATTCAATGTGAATACACTGTTATACCATGAGTTTTTACTTCTATATGTAAACTGCATGGAATATACTTGTATTCAATGTGAATACACTGTTATACCATGAGTTTTTACTTCTATATGTAAACTGCATGGAATATACTTGTATTCAATGTGAATACACTGTTATACCATGAGTTTTTACTTCTATATGTAAACTGCATGGAATATACTTGTATTCAATGTGAATACACTGTTATACCATGAGTTTTTACTTCTATATGTAAACTGCATCAAATATACTTGTATTCAATGTGAATACACTGTTATACCATGAGTTTTTACTTCTATATGTAAACTGCATGGAATATACTTGTATTCAATGTGAATACACTGTTATACCATGAGTTTTTACTTCTATATGTAAACAGCATCAAATATACTTGTATTCAATGTGAATACACTGTTATACCATGAGTTTTTACTTCTACTATATGTAAACTGCATGGAATATACTTGTATTCAATGTGAATACACTGTTATACCATGAGTTTTTACTTCTATATGTAAACAGCATGAAATATACTTAGTATTCAATGTGAATACACTGTTATACCATGAGTTTTTACTTCTATATGTAAACTGCATGGAATATACTTGTATTCAATGTGAATACACTGTTATACCATGAGTTTTTACTTCTATATGTAAACTGCATGGAATATACTTGTATTCAATGTGAATACACTGTTATACCATGAGTTTTTACTTCTATATGTAAACTGCATCAAATATACTTGTATTCAATGTGAATACACTGTTATACCATGAGTTTTTACTTCTATATGTAAACTGCATGGAATATACTTGTATTCAATGTGAATACACTGTTATACCATGAGTTTTTACTTCTATATGTAAACAGCATGGAATATACTTGTATTCAATGTGAATACACTGTTATACCATGAGTTTTTACTTCTATATGTAAACTGCATGAAATATACTTGTATTCAATGTGAATACACTGTTATACCATGAGTTTTTACTTCTATATGTAAACTGCATGGAATATACTTGTATTCAATGTGAATACACTGTTATACCATGAGTTTTTACTTCTATATGTAAACTCAGCATGGAATATACTTGTATTCAATGTGAATACACTGTTATACCATGAGTTTTTACTTCTATATGTAAACATGCATGGAATATATACTTGTATTCAATGTGAATACACTGTTATACCATGAGTTTTTACTTCTATATGTAAACATGCATGAAATATACTTGTATTCAATGTGAATACACTGTTATACCATGAGTTTTTACTTCTATATAGTAAACTGCATGGAATATACTTGTATTCAATGTGAATACACTGTTATACCATGAGTTTTTACTTCTATATGTAAACTGCATGAAATATACTTGTATTCAATGTGAATACACTGTTATACCATGAGTTTTTACTTCTATATGTAAACTGCATGGAATATACTTGTATTCAATGTGAATACACTGTTATACCATGAGTTTTTACTTCTATATGTAAACTGCATGAAATATACTTGTATTCAATGTGAATACACTGTTATACCATGAGTTTTTACTTCTATATGTAAACTGCATGGAATATACTTGTATTCAATGTGAATACACTGTTATACCATGAGTTTTTACTTCTATATGTAAACTGCATGGAATATACTTGTATTCAATGTGAATACACTGTTATACCATGAGTTTTTACTTCTATATGTAAACAGCATGAAATATATTTGAATTCAATGTGAATACACTGTTATACCATGAGTTTTTATTTCTATATGTAAACAGCATCAAATATACTTGTATTCAATGTGAATACACTGTTATACCATGAGTTTTTACTTCTATATGTAAACTGCATGGAATATACTTGTATTCAATGTGAATACACTGTTATACCATGAGTTTTTACTTCTATATGTAAACTGCATGGAATATACTTGTATTCAATGCGAATACACTGTTATACCATGAGTTTTTATTTCTATATGTAAACTGCATCAAATATACTTGTATTCAATGTGAATACACTGTTATACCATGAGTTTTTACTTCTATATGTAAACTGCATGGAATATACTTGTATTCAATGTGAATACACTGTTATACCATGAGTTTTTACTTCTATATGTAAACAGCATGAAATATACTTGTATTCAATGTGAATACACTGTTATACCATGAGTTTTTACTTCTATATGTAAACTGCATGGAATATACTTGTATTCAATGTGAATACACTGTTATACCATGAGTTTTTACTTCTATATGTAAACTGCATGGAATATACTTGTATTCAATGTGAATACACTGTTATACCATGAGTTTTTACTTCTATATGTAAACTGCATGGAATATACTTGTATTCAATGTGAATACACTGTTATACCATGAGTTTTTACTTCTATATGTAAACAGCATCAAATATACTTGTATTCAATGTGAATACACTGTTATACCATGAGTTTTTACTTCTATATGTAAACTGCATGGAATATACTTGTATTCAATGTGAATACACTGTTATACCATGAGTTTTTACTTCTATATGTAAACAGCATGAAATATACTTGTATTCAATGTGAATACACTGTTATACCATGAGTTTTTACTTCTATATGTAAACAGCATCAAATATACTTGTATTCAATGTGAATACACTGTTATACCATGAGTTTTTACTTCTATATGTAAACTGCATGGAATATACTTGTATTCAATGTGAATACACTGTTATACCATGAGTTTTTACTTCTATATGTAAACTGCATGAAATATACTTGTATTCAATGTGAATACACTGTTATACCATGAGTTTTTACTTCTATATGTAAACTGCATGGAATATACTTGTATTCAATGTGAATACACTGTTATACCATGAGTTTTTACTTCTATATGTAAACAGCATGGAATATACTTGTATTCAATGTGAATACACTGTTATACCATGAGTTTTTACTTCTATATGTAAACTGCATGGAATATACTTGTATTCAATGTGAATACACTGTTATACCATGAGTTTTTACTTCTATATGTAAACTGCATGGAATATACTTGTATTCAATGTGAATACACTGTTATACCATGAGTTTTTACTTCTATATGTAAACTGCATGGAATATACTTGTATTCAATGTGAATACACTGTTATACCATGAGTTTTTACTTCTATATGTAAACAGCATGAAATATACTTGTATTCAATGTGAATACACTGTTATACCATGAGTTTTTACTTCTATATGTAAACAGCATCAAATATACTTGTATTCAATGTGAATACACTGTTATACCATGAGTTTTTACTTCTATATGTAAACTGCATGGAATATACTTGTATTCAATGTGAATACACTGTTATACCATGAGTTTTTACTTCTATATGTAAACTGCATGGAATATACTTGTATTCAATGTGAATACACTGTTATACCATGAGTTTTTACTTCTATATGTAAACTGCATGAAATATACTTGTATTCAATGTGAATACACTGTTATACCATGAGTTTTTACTTCTATATGTAAACTGCATGGAATATACTTGTATTCAATGTGAATACACTGTTATACCATGAGTTTTTACTTCTATATGTAAACAGCATGAAATATACTTGTATTCAATGTGAATACACTGTTATACCATGAGTTTTTACTTCTATATGTAAACTGCATGGAATATACTTGTATTCAATGTGAATACACTGTTATACCATGAGTTTTTACTTCTATATGTAAACTGCATGGAATATACTTGTATTCAATGTGAATACACTGTTATACCATGAGTTTTTACTTCTATATGTAAACAGCATGAAATATACTTGTATTCAATGTGAATACACTGTTATACCATGAGTTTTTACTTCTATATGTAAACAGCATCAAATATACTTGTATTCAATGTGAATACACTGTTATACCATGAGTTTTTACTTCTATATGTAAACTGCATGGAATATACTTGTATTCAATGTGAATACACTGTTATACCATGAGTTTTTACTTCTATATGTAAACTGCATGAAATATACTTGTATTCAATGTGAATACACTGTTATACCATGAGTTTTTACTTCTATATGTAAACTGCATGGAATATACTTGTATTCAATGTGAATACACTGTTATACCATGAGTTTTTACTTCTATATGTAAACTGCATGGAATATACTTGTATTCAATGTGAATACACTGTTATACCATGAGTTTTTACTTCTATATGTAAACTGCATGGAATATACTTGTATTCAATGTGAATACACTGTTATACCATGAGTTTTTACTTCTATATGTAAACTGCATGGAATATACTTGTATTCAATGTGAATACACTGTTATACCATGAGTTTTTACTTCTATATGTAAACTGCATGGAATATACTTGTATTCAATGTGAATACACTGTTATACCATGAGTTTTTACTTCTATATGTAAACAGCATGGAATATACTTGTATTCAATGTGAATACACTGTTATACCATGAGTTTTTACTTCTATATGTAAACTGCATGGAATATACTTGTATTCAATGTGAATACACTGTTATACCATGAGTTTTTACTTCTATATGTAAACTGCATGGAATATACTTGTATTCAATGTGAATACACTGTTATACCATGAGTTTTTACTTCTATATGTAAACTGCATGAAATATACTTGTATTCAATGTGAATACACTGTTATACCATGAGTTTTTACTTCTATATGTAAACTGCATGGAAATATACTTGTATTCAATGTGAATACACTGTTATACCATGAGTTTTTACTTCTATATGTAAACTGCATGAAATATACTTGTATTCAATGTGAATACACTGTTATACCATGAGTTTTTACTTCTATATGTAAACTGCATGGAATATACTTGTATTCAATGTGAATACACTGTTATACCATGAGTTTTTACTTCTATATGTAAACAGCATGAAATATACTTGTATTCAATGTGAATACACTGTTATACCATGAGTTTTTACTTCTATATGTAAACTGCATGGAATATACTTGTATTCAATGTGAATACACTGTTATACCATGAGTTTTTACTTCTATATGTAAACTGCATGGAATATACTTGTATTCAATGTGAATACACTGTTATACCATGAGTTTTTACTTCTATATGTAAACTGCATGGAATATACTTGTATTCAATGTGAATACACTGTTATACCATGAGTTTTTACTTCTATATGTAAACAGCATCAAATATACTTGTATTCAATGTGAATACACTGTTATACCATGAGTTTTTACTTCTATATGTAAACTGCATGGAATATACTTGTATTCAATGTGAATACACTGTTATACCATGAGTTTTTACTTCTATATGTAAACTGCATGGAATATACTTGTATTCAATGTGAATACACTGTTATACCATGAGTTTTTACTTCTATATGTAAACTGCATGGAATATACTTGTATTCAATGTGAATACACTGTTATACCATGAGTTTTTACTTCTATATGTAAACTGCATCAAATATACTTGTATTCAATGTGAATACACTGTTATACCATGAGTTTTTACTTCTATATGTAAACTGCATGAAATATACTTGTATTCAATGTGAATACACTGTTATACCATGAGTTTTTACTTCTATATGTAAACAGCATGAAATATACTTGTATTCAATGTGAATACACTGTTATACCATGAGTTTTTACTTCTATATAGTAAACTGCATGGAATATACTTGTATTCAATGTGAATACACTGTTATACCATGAGTTTTTACTTCTATATGTAAACTGCATGGAATATACTTGTATTCAATGTGAATACACTGTTATACCATGAGTTTTTACTTCTATATGTAAACAGCATCAAATATACTTGTATTCAATGTGAATACACTGTTATACCATGAGTTTTTACTTCTATATGTAAACTGCATGGAATATACTTGTATTCAATGTGAATACACTGTTATACCATGAGTTTTTACTTCTATATGTAAACTGCATGGAATATACTTGTATTCAATGTGAATACACTGTTATACCATGAGTTTTTACTTCTATATGTAAACTGCATGGAATATACTTGTATTCAATGTGAATACACTGTTATACCATGAGTTTTTAGTTCTATATGTAAACTGCATCAAATATACTTGTATTCAATGTGAATACACTGTTATACCATGAGTTTTTACTTCTATATGTAAACTGCATGGAAATATACTTGTATTCAATGTGAATACACTGTTATACCATGAGTTTTTACTTCTATATGTAAACTGCATGAAATATACTTGTATTCAATGTGAATACACTGTTATACCATGAGTTTTTACTTCTATATGTAAACTGCATGAAAAAAAGCATCAAATATACTTGTATTCAATGTGAATACACTGTTATACCATGAGTTTTTACTTCTATATGTAAATAGCATGGAATATACTTGTATTCAATGTGAATACACTGTTATACCATGAGTTTTTACTTCTATATGTAAACAGCATCAAATATACTTGTATTCAATGTGAATACACTGTTATACCATGAGTTTTTAGTTCTATATGTAAACTGCATGAAATATACTTGTATTCAATGTGAATACACTGTTATACCATGAGTTTTTACTTCTATATGTAAACTGCATGGAATATACTTGTATTCAATGTGAATACACTGTTATACCATGAGTTTTTAGTTCTATATGTAAACTGCATCAAATATACTTGTATTCAATGTGAATACACTGTTATACCATGAGTTTTTACTTCTATATGTAAACTGCATGGAATATACTTGTATTCAATGTGAATACACTGTTATACCATGAGTTTTTACTTCTATATGTAAACTGCATCAAATATACTTGTATTCAATGTGAATACACTGTTATACCATGAGTTTTTATAGTACTTCTATATAGTAAACAATGCAAATGCAAATATACTTGTATTCAATGTGAATACACTGTTATACCATGAGTTTTTACTTCTATATGAATAAACTGCATGGAATATACTTGTATTCAATGTGAATACACTGTTATACCATGAGTTTTTAGTTCTATATGTAAACAGCATGGAATATACTTGTATTCAATGTGAATACACTGTTATACCATGAGTTTTTACTTCTATATGTAAACTGCATGGAATATACTTGTATTCAATGTGAATACACTGTTATACCATGAGTTTTTACTTCTATATGTAAACTGCATGGAATATACTTGTATTCAATGTGAATACACTGTTATACCATGAGTTTTTACTTCTATATGTAAACTGCATGGAATATACTTGTATTCAATGTGAATACACTGTTATACCATGAGTTTTTACTTCTATATGTAAACAGCATCAAATATACTTGTATTCAATGTGAATACACTGTTATACCATGAGTTTTTACTTCTATATGTAAACTGCATGGAATATACTTGTATTCAATGTGAATACACTGTTATACCATGAGTTTTTACTTCTATATGTAAACTGCATGGAATATACTTGTATTCAATGTGAATACACTGTTATACCATGAGTTTTTACTTCTATATGTAAACAGCATCAAATATACTTGTATTCAATGTGAATACACTGTTATACCATGAGTTTTTACTTCTATATGTAAACTGCATGAATATACTTGTATTCAATGTGAATACACTGTTATACCATGAGTTTTTAGTTCTATATGTAAACAGCATCAAATATACTTGTATTCAATGTGAATACACTGTTATACCATGAGTTTTTACAACACTTTATATGTAACGAACTGCATGGAATATACTTGTATTCAATGTGAATACACTGTTATACCATGAGTTTTTAGTTCTATATGTAAACAGCATCAAATATACTTGTATTCAATGTGAATACACTGTTATACCATGAGTTTTTACTTCTATATGTAAACTGCATGGAATATACTTGTATTCAATGTGAATACACTGTTATACCATGAGTTTTTACTTCTATATGTAAACTGCATGGAATATACTTGTATTCAATGTGAATACACTGTTATACCATGAGTTTTTACTTCTATATGTAAACTGCATGGAATATACTTGTATTCAATGTGAATACACTGTTATACCATGAGTTTTTACTTCTATATGTAAACTGCATGAAATATACTTGTATTCAATGTGAATACACTGTTATACCATGAGTTTTTACTTCTATATGTAAACTGCATGAAATATACTTGTATTCAATGTGAATACACTGTTATACCATGAGTTTTTACTTCTATATGTAAACTGCATGGAATATACTTGTATTCAATGTGAATACACTGTTATACCATGAGTTTTTACTTCTATATAGTAAACTGCATGAAATATACTTGTATTCAATGTGAATACACTGTTATACCATGAGTTTTTACTTATAATGTAAACTGCATGGAATATACTTGTATTCAATGTGAATACACTGTTATACCATGAGTTTTTACTTATATATGTAAACAGCATGAAATATACTTGTATTCAATGTGAATACACTGTTATACCATGAGTTTTTACTTCTATATGTAAACTGCATGGAATATACTTGTATTCAATGTGAATACACTGTTATACCATGAGTTTTTACTTCTATATGTAAACTGCATGGAATATACTTGTATTCAATGTGAATACACTGTTATACCATGAGTTTTTACTTCTATATGTAAACTGCATCAGGAATATACTTGTATTCAATGTGAATACACTGTTATACCATGAGTTTTTACTTCTATATGTAAACTGCATGAAATATACTTGTATTCAATGTGAATACACTGTTATACCATGAGTTTTTACTTCTATATGTAAACTGCATGAAATATACTTGTATTCAATGTGAATACACTGTTATACCATGAGTTTTTACTTCTATATGTAAACAGCATGAAATATACTTGTATTCAATGTGAATACACTGTTATACCATGAGTTTTTCACTTCTATATGTAAACTGCATGGAATATACTTGTATTCAATGTGAATACACTGTTATACCATGAGTTTTTACTTCTATATGTAAACTGCATGGAATATACTTGTATTCAATGTGAATACACTGTTATACCATGAGTTTTTAGTTCTATATGTAAACAGCATCAAATATACTTGTATTCAATGTGAATACACTGTTATACCATGAGTTTTTACTTCTATATGTAAACTGCATGGAATATACTTGTATTCAATGTGAATACACTGTTATACCATGAGTTTTTACTTCTATATGTAAACTGCATGGAATATACTTGTATTCAATGTGAATACACTGTTATACCATGAGTTTTTACTTATATATGTAAACTGCATGGAATATACTTGTATTCAATGTGAATACACTGTTATACCATGAGTTTTTAGTTCTATATGTAAACTGCATGAAATATACTTGTATTCAATGTGAATACACTGTTATACCATGAGTTTTTACTTCTATATGTAAACTGCATGGAAATATACTTGTATTCAATGTGAATACACTGTTATACCATGAGTTTTTACTTCTATATGTAAACTGCATGAAATATACTTGTATTCAATGTGAATACACTGTTATACCATGAGTTTTTACTTCTATATGTAAACTGCATGAAATATACTTGTATTCAATGTGAATACACTGTTATACCATGAGTTTTTACTTCTATATGTAAACTGCATGAAATATACTTGTATTCAATGTGAATACACTGTTATACCATGAGTTTTTACTTCTATATGTAAACAGCATCAAATATACTTGTATTCAATGTGAATACACTGTTATACCATGAGTTTTTAGTTCTATATGTAAAACAGCATGAAATATACTTGTATTCAATGTGAATACACTGTTATACCATGAGTTTTTACTTCTATATGTAAACTGCATGGAATATACTTGTATTCAATGTGAATACACTGTTATACCATGAGTTTTTAGTTCTATATGTAAACTGCATGAAATATACTTGTATTCAATGTGAATACACTGTTATACCATGAGTTTTTACTTCTATATGTAAACTGCATGGAATATACTTGTATTCAATGTGAATACACTGTTATACCATGAGTTTTTACTTCTATATGTAAACTGCATGAAATATACTTGTATTCAATGTGAATACACTGTTATACCATGAGTTTTTAGTTCTATATGTAAACTGCATGAAATATACTTGTATTCAATGTGAATACACTGTTATACCATGAGTTTTTACTTCTATATGTAAACTGGATGGAATATACTTGTATTCAATGTGAATACACTGTTATACCATGAGTTTTTACTTCTATATGTAAACAGCATGAAATATACTTGTATTCAATGTGAATACACTGTTATACCATGAGTTTTTACTTCTATATGTAAACTGCATGGAATATACTTGTATTCAATGTGAATACACTGTTATACCATGAGTTTATTTATTCTATATGTAAACAGCATGGAAATATACTTGTATTCAATGTGAATACAACTGTTATACCATGAGTTTTTACTTCTATATGTAAAACTGCATGGAATATACTTGTATTCAATGTGAATACACTGTTATACCATGAGTTTTTACTTCTATATGTAAACAGCATGAAATATACTTGTATTCAATGTGAATACACTGTTATACCATGAGTTTTTACTTCTATATGTAAACTGCATGGAATATACTTGTATTCAATGTGAATACACTGTTATACCATGAGTTTTTACTTCTATATGTAAACTGCATGGAATATACTTGTATTCAATGTGAATACACTGTTATACCATGAGTTTTTACTTCTATATGTAAACTGCATGAAATATACTTGTATTCAATGTGAATACACTGTTATACCATGAGTTTTTACTTCTATATGTAAACTGCATGGAATATACTTGTATTCAATGTGAATACACTGTTATACCATGAGTTTTTACTTCTATATGTAAACAGCATCAAATATACTTGTATTCAATGTGAATACACTGTTATACCATGAGTTTTTACTTCTATATGTAAACTGCATGGAATATACTTGTATTCAATGTGAATACACTGTTATACCATGAGTTTTTAGTTCTATATAGAAAACAGCATCAAATATACTTGTATTCAATGTGAATACACTGTTATACCATGAGTTTTTAGTTCTATATGTAAACTGCATGGAATATACTTGTATTCAATGTGAATACACTGTTATACCATGAGTTTTTACTTCTATATGTAAACTGCATGGAATATACTTGTATTCAATGTGAATACACTGTTATACCATGAGTTTTTACTTCTATATGTAAACTGACATGGAATATACTTGTATTCAATGTGAATACACTGTTATACCATGAGTTTTTAGTTCTATATGTAAACTGCATGGAAAATACTTGTATTCAATGTGAATACACTGTTATACCATGAGTTTTTACTTCTATATGTAAACTGCATGGAAATATACTTGTATTCAATGTGAATACACTGTTATACCATGAGTTTTTACTTCTATATGTAAACTGCATGGAATATACTTGTATTCAATGTGAATACACTGTTATACCATGAGTTTTTACTTCTATATGTAAACAGCATGGAATATACTTGTATTCAATGTGAATACACTGTTATACCATGAGTTTTTACTTCTATATGTAAACTGCATGGAATATACTTGTATTCAATGTGAATACACTGTTATACCATGAGTTTTTACTTCTATATGTAAACAGCATGGAAATATACTTGTATTCAATGTGAATACACTGTTATACCATGAGTTTTTACTTCTATATGTAAACTGCATGGAATATACTTGTATTCAATGTGAATACACTGTTATACCATGAGTTTTTAGTTCTATATGTAAACTGCATGGAATATACTTGTATTCAATGTGAATACACTGTTATACCATGAGTTTTTACTTCTATATGTAAACGCATGGAAATATACTTGTATTCAATGTGAATAACACTGTTATACCATGAGTTTTTACTTCTATATGTAAACTGCATGAAATATACTTGTATTCAATGTGAATACACTGTTATACCATGAGTTTTTACTTCTATATGTAAACTGCATGGAATATACTTGTATTCAATGTGAATACACTGTTATACCATGAGTTTTTACTTCTATATGTAAACAGCATGAAATATACTTGTATTCAATGTGAATACACTGTTATACCATGAGTTTTTACTTCTATATGTAAACTGCATGGAATATACTTGTATTCAATGTGAATACACTGTTATACCATGAGTTTTTACTTCTATATGTAAACTGCATGGAATATACTTGTATTCAATGTGAATACACTGTTATACCATGAGTTTTTACTTCTATATGTAAACAGCATGAAATATACTTGTATTCAATGTGAATACACTGTTATACCATGAGTTTTTACTTCTATATGTAAACTGCATGAAATATACTTGTATTCAATGTGAATACACTGTTATACCATGAGTTTTTACTTCTATATGTAAACTGCATGGAATATACTTGTATTCAATGTGAATACACTGTTATACCATGAGTTTTTACTTCTATATGTAAACTGCATGGAATATACTTGTATTCAATGTGAATACACTGTTATACCATGAGTTTTTAGTTCTATATGTAAACTGCATGAAATATACTTGTATTCAATGTGAATACACTGTTATACCATGGAGTTTTTACTTCTATATGTAAACTGCATGGAAATATACTTGTATTCAATGTGAATACACTGTTATACCATGAGTTTTTACTTCTATATGTAAACTGCATGAAATATACTTGTATTCAATGTGAATACACTGTTATACCATGAGTTTTTACTTCTATATGTAAACTGCATGGAATATACTTGTATTCAATGTGAATACACTGTTATACCATGAGTTTTTACTTCTATATGTAAACTGCATGAAATATACTTGTATTCAATGTGAATACACTGTTATACCATGAGTTTTTACTTCTATATGTAAACAGCATCGAATTATACTTGTATTCAATGTGAATACACTGTTATACCATGAGTTTTTAGTTCTATATGTAAACTGCATGGAATATACTTGTATTCAATGTGAATACACTGTTATACCATGAGTTTTTACTTCTATATGTAAACTGCATGGAATATACTTGTATTCAATGTGAATACACTGTTATACCATGAGTTTTTAGTTCTATATGTAAACAGCATGAAATATACTTGTATTCAATGTGAATACACTGTTATACCATGAGTTTTTACTTCATATGTAAACTGCATGGAATATACTTGTATTCAATGTGAATACACTGTTATACCATGAGTTTTTACTTCTATATGTAAACAGCATCAAATATACTTGTATTCAATGTGAATACACTGTTATACCATGAGTTTTTACTTCTATATGTAAACTGCATGAAATATACTTGTATTCAATGTGAATACACTGTTATACCATGAGTTTTTACTTCTATATGTAAACTGCATGGAATATACTTGTATTCAATGTGAATACACTGTTATACCATGAGTTTTTACTTCTATATGTAAAACAGCATGAAATATACTTGTATTCAATGTGAATACACTGTTATACCATGAGTTTTTACTTCTATATGTAAACTGCATGGAATATACTTGTATTCAATGTGAATACACTGTTATACCATGAGTTTTTACTTCTATATGTAAACTGCATGGAATATACTTGTATTCAATGTGAATACACTGTTATACCATGAGTTTTTAACTTCTATATGTAAACTGCATGGAATATACTTGTATTCAATGTGAATACACTGTTATACCATGAGTTTTTAGTTCTATATGTAAACAGCATCAAATATACTTGTATTCAATGTGAATACACTGTTATACCATGAGTTTTTACTTCTATATGTAAACTGCATGGAATATACTTGTATTCAATGTGAATACACTGTTATACCATGAGTTTTTACTTCTATATGTAAACTGCATGGAATATACTTGTATTCAATGTGAATACACTGTTATACCATGAGTTTTTACTTCTATATGTAAACTGCATGAAATATACTTGTATTCAATGTGAATACACTGTTATACCATGAGTTTTTACTTCTATATGTAAACTGCATGGAATATACTTGTATTCAATGTGAATACACTGTTATACCATGAGTTTTTACTTCTATATGTAAACAGCATGGAAATATACTTGTATTCAATGTGAATACACTGTTATACCATGAGTTTTTACTTCTATATGTAAACTGCATGGAATATACTTGTATTCAATGTGAATACACTGTTATACCATGAGTTTTTACTTCTATATGTAAACAGCATGAAATATACTTGTATTCAATGTGAATACACTGTTATACCATGAGTTTTTACTTCTATATGTAAACTGC